>NC_046166.1:33474580-33744993 GCF_011064425.1 Rattus rattus | reverse complement strand
GATAACGATGATTGATAACTATCAGTTATACATTTTCAAAGTAGGCAGTAAACCCTTTATCCAGTAACATACAGGTCACACTAGGTTGACTAGGTTAAGTTATTGAGAGATATGGAGATAGATAGATAGATATGAGATAGAACGAAGATAGAGATAAAATAGAGATAGAGAACATGACTTCAGAAAGCATATGAGGGAAGTCAGTTCCTCTGGGAGTCAGAAGAGGGAAGCAGCAGCGAATATCTAAACAAATTGTTTTCACATGTGACATTACCAAAGAATAAATACATGTGAGGGTTTTGAATGTCCTAAGTACAAAGGCAATAGACAGGCTAACTACCCCAATCTGATCATTGTATTAAAATAGCATGTGGATTGAAATAGTGCAGTTTGTTCCTGATAAATATACATAGTTGCTAGGTGCCAATAAAGGTTAAAATATATTTCAAAATATATTTGTATTTAAGGTATGCTTTGTTCTTTCTCATTACCATGATGTTCTAGATTCCCTATATCATTTAATCTGTGTTTCACCAAGTTCCTCATTATTCTTGAACAGCAGAATTCCTGGTGTTCTTTCACATATGAACATCTTAAAATTCTCTTCATTTCTGAGGAATATTTTGAATTGGATGTAGAAAATAGTATATATGATCTTTCCTTGTTTGCATGTATGGAATTCTCATCATGAATTAAAGGCAGTGTGTGTGTGTGTGTGTGTGTGTGTGTGTGTGTAAGAATAATCAAAGAAAAAGATGCTATCAACTTTCAGAGTGGGAGGGGATGGGTAGGTTTGAGGGGAGAATATCTGGGAGGGGCTAGAGGGAGGAAAATTGGAGAAAACAATGTAATTCTATTTCAAGTAAATATATTAAAATAAAAAATAGTAACAGAATTCTGAAAGAATGTTATTTTTCTTTCAGAACTTGAAAAATACAACTTTCCTTCCAAAGCACCTCTAAAATTTCTGATGGGAAATCCATTACCATCTTATTTTTTACTACTGTGGTTTGCATATAGGTTATCTGGGGTAGGGGGAGAAGCAAGGAGAAAGTCCTTGAGACAGTAGGGCCAGTGATCTGGAAAGTGAAATGGAGGAAGAAGGGATGCTGATTCCAGGATATGAATTTAGTAGATGACTTCTGTGAATAAAATGGATTTAGTCTCCACATCTGTGGAGCCATAAAATGCAGTTTAAAATAATTAAGGATGGATTACTTAGTAACTTCTGAGTCCCAATGGTCAACTATTGCTCCATGAATTTTTTTTTTACTGTTGAGGATTTGTTCATTTGCTTTCTGTTTTTTGTTTGTTTTTTTAATTGAATATTTTATTTATTTACATTTTAAATGTTATCCCTTTTCCCAGTTTCTTCTCCAGAAATGCCCTATCTCATCCCCCTTCCTTCTGCTGCTATGAAGGTGTTCCCCTCCCATTGATACCAGATAGGGCCATGGGGTCATAGGCTGGTACATGTTATTTTAGTCCCTGGGAGCTCTTGGGGGCTGGGGAGGAGTTGGTTGGTTAATATTGTTGTTCTTCTATTGTTGTAAACCCCTTCAGCTCCTTCAATCCTTTCTCTAAATCCTCCATTGGGGTCCCTGTGCTCAGTCCAGTGGTTAGCTGCGAGCATCTGCCTCTGTATTTGTCATGTTCTGGAAGAGCCTCTCAGGAAACAGCTATATCAGGTTCCTGTTAGCAAGCACTTCTTGTCATCCACAATAGTGTCTGAGTTTGGTGTCTGTATGTGGGATGGATTTCTGGGTGGGGCAGTCTCTGGATGGCCTTTCCTTCAGTCTCTGTTCCACACTTTGTTCCCTGTGAATTCTTATGTGTCTTGTACTTTCATATTTGTGCACGGAGGAATCCTGAAGTGTTCCATATTCAGGACTGATAGCAGGAGAAACTCCGTGTAACCTCAGGAAAGTGTAAGGAACTGTTTGCTACAGTGATGATGGGACCACTGACAAAGACGATGCTTGGCTGAACACAGTGTCTTCTTAGCTTAGACTTTCTATTCACATAAAGAAGCTGTGCTGGTATAAGGCCTCTGGGCTCCCGTGGGAGAGGGCCCAGGTGAGGCAGGAGCCCTGCCTGAGACACCGCCGGAACCTGAAGGAATCAGACCGGATAAACAGTTCTCTGCACCCAAATCCCGTGGGAAGGAGAGCTAAACCTTCAGAGAGGCAGACACGCCTGCGAAACCAGAAGAGACTGCTCTCCACACACATTGCTGATTCCAGAGGAAAACACCGAGGCCATCTGGAACCCTGGTGCACGGAGGCTCCCGGAAGAGGCGGGAGATCTTCCTGGTGCTGCCACTCGGAGAGCCCGTGGGCAGAACCTCATGAGCGAACTCGAGCCTCGGGACCAAAGGTAAGACTAACTTATCTGCTGCAAGTGACTTGCCGGGTGGAATCGGGACAACAGAGGCAGAATCCTCTAGGACCAGGCACGTCCCCTGTGTTTACGGAAGTCCCACACCCACGGATCCCGCCTGCAGCAGCTCTCTGCTCCCAGAACCCGTGGGAGAGATACCACCGCCTGGTCAGGTGGGCACTCCTGAGGCTGCAGAGCAGAAGAGACCACCAACACTGCCCACCCCTGCCCACATCCCTGGCCCAAGAGGAAACTGTATAAGGCCTCTGGGCTCCCGTGGAGAGGGCCCAGGTGAGGCAGGAGCCCTGCCTGAGACACCGCCGGGACCTGAAGGAAACAGACCAGATAAACAGTTCTCTGCACCCAAATCCCGTGGGAGGGAGAGCTAAACCTTCAGAGAGGCAGACACGCCTGCGAAACCAGAAGAGACTGCTCTCTACACACATTGCTGATTCCAGAGGAAAACACCGGAGGCCATCTGGAACCCTGGTGCACGGAGGCTCCCGGAAGAGGCGGCGCAGATCTTCCCGGTTGCTGCCACCGCGGAGAGCCCGTGGGCAGCACCCCGCGAGCGAACTCGAGCCTTGGGACCACAGGTAAGACCAACTTTTCTGCTGCAAGTGACCTGCCTGGTGAACTCAAGACACAGGCCCACAGGAACAGCTGAAGACCTGTAGAGGGACAAAACTACACACACGAAAGCAGAACACTCTGTCCCCATAACTGGCTGAAAGAAAAACAGTAAAAACAGGTCTACAGCACTCCTGACACACAGGCTTATAGGACAGTCTAGCCACTGTCAGAATTAGCAGAACAAAGTAACACTAGAGATAATCTGATGGCGAGAGGCAAGCGAGGAACACAAGCAACAGAAACCAAGACTACATGGCATCATCGGAGCCCAATTCTCCCACCAAAACAAACATGGAATATCCAAACACACCAGAAAAGCAAGATCTAGTTTTCAAAATCAGATTTGATCATGATGCTGGAGGACTTCAAGAAAGACGAAGAAGAACTCCCTTAGAGAACAAGTAGAAGCCTACAGAGAGGAATCGTAAAAAATCCCTGAAAGAATTCCAGGAAAACACAATCAAACAGTTGAAGGAATTAAAAATGGAAATAGAAGCAATCAAGAAAGAACACATGGAAATAACCCTGGATATAGAAAACCAAAAGAAGAGACAAGGAGCTGTAGATACAAGCTTCACCAACAGAATACAAGAGATGGAAGAGAGAATCTCAGGAGCAGAAGATTCCATAGAAATCATTGACTCAACTGTCAAAGATAATGTAATGCGGAAAAAGCTACTGGTCCAAAACATACAGGAAATTCAGGACTCAATGAGAAGATCAAACCTAAGGATAATAGGTATAGAAGAGAGTGAAGACTCCCAGCTCAAAGGACCAGTAAATATCTTCAACAAAATCATAGAAGAAAACTTCCCTAATCTAAAAAAAGAGATACCCATAAGCATACAAGAAGCCTACAGAACTCCAAATAGATTGGACCAGAAAAGAAACACCTCCCGTCACATAATAGTCAAAACACTAAACGCTCAAAATAAAGAAAGAATATTAAAAGCAGTAAGAGAAAAAGGTCTAGTAACATATAAAGGCAGACCTATCAGAATCACACCTGACTTCGCCAGAAACTATGAAGGCCAGAAGATCCTGGACTGATGTCATACAGACCCTAAGAGAACACAAATGCCAGCCCAGGCTACTGTATCCTGCAAAACTCTCAATTAACATAGATGGAGAAACCAAGATATTCCATGACAAAACCAAATTTACACAATATCTTTCTACAAATCCAGCACTACAAAGGATAATAAATGGTAAAGCCCAACATAAGGAGGCAAGCTATACCCAAGAAGAGGCAAGAAACTAATCGTCTTGGCAACAAAACAAAGAGAAGAAAAGCACACAAACACAACCTCACATCCAAATATGAATATAACAGGAAGCAATAATCACTATTCTTAATATCTCTCAACATCAATGGCCTCAACTCCCCAATAAAAAGACATAGATTAACAAACTGGATACATAGAACGAGGACCCTGCATTCTGCTGCCTACAGGAAACACACCTCAGAGACAAAGACAGACACTACCTCAGAGTGAAAGGCTGGGAAACAACTTTCCAAGCAAATGGTCAGAAGAAGCAAGCTGGAGTAGCCATTCTAATATCAAATAAAATCAATTTCCAACTAAAAGTCAAAAAAAAGATAAGGAAGGACACTTTATATTCATCAAAGGAAAAATCCACCAAGATGAACTCTCAATCCTAAATATCTATGCCCCAAATACAAGGGCACCTACACGTAAAAAAAAGAAACCTTACTAAAGCTCAAAACACACATTGCACCTCACACAATAATAGTAGGAGATTTCAACACCCCACTCTCATCAATGGACAGATCATGGAAACAGAAATTAAACAGAGACGTAGACAGACTAAGAGAAGTCATGAGCCAAATGGACTTAACGGATATTTATAGAACGTTCTACCCTAAAGCAAAAGGATATACCTTCTTCTCAGCTCCTCATGGTACTTTCTCCAAAATTGACCATATAATTGGTCAAAAAACAGGCCTCAACAGATACAGAAAGATAGAAATAATCCCATGCGTGCTATCGGACCACCACGGCCTAAAGCTGGTCTTCAATAACAATAAGGGAAGAATGCCCACATATACGTGGAAACTGAACAATGCTCTACTCAATGATAACCTGGTCAAGGAAGAAATAAAGAAAGAAATTAAAAACTTTTTAGAATTTAATGAAAATGAAGGTACAATATACCCAAACTTATGGGACACAATGAAAGCTGTGCTAAGAGGAAAACTCATAGCGCTGAGTGCCTGCAGAAAGAAACAGGAAAGAGCATATGTCAGCAGCTTGACAGCACACCTAAAAGCTCTAGAACAAAAAGAAGCAAATACACCCAGGAAGAGTAGAAGGCAGGAAATAATCAAACTCAGAGCTGAAATCAACCAAGTAGAAACAAAAAGGACCATAGAAAGAATCAACAGAACCAAAAGTTGGTTCTTTGAGAAAATCAACAAGATAGATAAACCCCTAGCCAGATTAACGAGAGGACACAGAGAGTGTGTCCAAATTAACAAAATCAGAAATGAAAAGGGAGACATAACTACAGATTCAGAGGAAATTCAAAAAATCATCAGATCTTACTATAAAAGCCTATATTCAACAAAAACTTGAAAATCTACAGGAAATGGACAATTTCTAGACAGATACCAGGTACGAAGTTAAATCAGGAACAGATAAACCAGTTAAACAACCGATAACTCCTAAGGAAATAGAAGCAGTCATTAAAGGCCTCCCAACCAAAAAGAGCCCAGGTCCAGACGGGTTTAGTGCAGAATTCTATCAGACCTTCATAGAAGACCTCATACCAATATTATCCAAACTATTCCACAAAATTGAAAAGGTGGAGCACTACCAATTCCTTCTATGAAGCCACAATTACTCTTATACCTAAAACCAACAAAGACCCAACAAAGAAAGAGAACTTCAGACCAATTTCCTTATGAACATTGACGAAAAAATACTCAACAAAATTCTGGCAAACCGAATCCAAGAGCACATCAAAACAATCATCCACCATGATCAAGTAGGCTTCATCCCAGGCATGCAGGGATGGTTTAATATACGGAAAACCATCAACGTGATCCATTATATAAACAAACTGAAAGAACAAAACCACATGATCATTTCATTAGATGCTGAGAAAGCATTTGACAAAATTCAACACCCCTTCATGATAAAAGTCCTGGAAAGAATAGGAATACAAGGCCCATACCTAAACATAGTAAAAGCCATATACAGCAAACCAGTTGCTAACATTAAACTAAATGGAGAGAAACTTGAAGCAATCCCACTAAAATCAGGGACTAGACAAGGCTGCCCACTCTCTCCCTACTTATTCAATATAGTTCTTGAAGTTCTAGCCAGAGCAATCAGACAACAAAAGGAGATCAAGGGGATACAGATCGAAAAGAAGAAGTCAAAATATCACTATTTGCAGATGATATGATAGTATATTTAAGTGATCCCAAAAGTTCCACCAGAGAACTACTAAAGCTGATAAACAACTTCAGCAAAGTGGCTGGGTATAAAATTAACTCAAATAAATCAGTAGCCTTCCTCTACACAAAAGAGAAACAAGCCGAGAAAGAAATTAGGGAAACGACACCCTTCATAATAGACCCAAATAATATAAAATAACTTTAACCAAGCAAGTAAAAGATCTGTACAATAAGAACTTCAAGACACTGAAGAAAGAAATTGAAGAAGACCTCAGAAGGTGGAAAGATCTCCCATGCTCATGGATTGGCAGGATTAATATAGTAAAATGGCCATTTTTACCAAAAGCGATCTACAGATTCAATGCAATCCCCATCAAAATACCAATCCAATTCTTCAAAGAGTTAGACAGAACAATTTGCAAATTCATCTGGAATAACAAAAACCCAGGATAGCTAAAACTATCCTCAACAATAAAAGGACTTCAGGGGAATCACTATCCCTGAACTCAAGCAGTATTACAGAGCAATAGTGATAAAAACTGCATGGTATTGGTACAGAGACAGACAGATAGACCAATGGAACAGAATTGAAGACCCAGAAATGAACCCACACACCTATGGTCACTTGATTTTTGACAAAGGAGCCAAATCCATCCAATGGAAAAAAGATAGCATTTTCAGCAAATGGTGCTGGTTCAACTGGAGGTCAACATGTAGAAGAATGCAGATCGATCCATGCTTATCACCCTGTACAAAGCTTAAGTCCAAGTGGATCAAGGACCTCCACATCAAACCAGACACACTCAAACTAATAGAAGAAAAACTAGGGAAGCATCTGGAACACATGGGCACTGGAAAAAATTTCCTGAACAAAACACCAATGGCTTATGCTCTAAGATCAAGAATCGACAAATGGGATCTCATAAAACTGCAAAGCTTCTGTAAGGCAAAGGACACTGTGGTTAGGACAAAACGGCAACCAACAGATTGGGAAAAGATCTTTACCAATCCTACAACAGATAGAGGCCTTATATCCAAAATATACAAAGAACTCAAGAAGTTAGACCGCAGGGAAACATATAACCCTAAAAAAAAATGGGGTTCAGAGCTAAACAAAGAATTCACAGCTGAGGAATGCCGAATGGCTGAGAAACACCTAAAGAAATGTTCAACATCTTTAGTCATCAGGGAAATGCAAATCAAAACAACCCTGAGATTTCACCTCACACCAGTGAGAATGGCTAAGATCAAAAACTCAGGTGACAGCAAATGCTGGCGAGGATGTGGAGAAAGAGGAACACTCCTCCATTGTTGGTGGGATTGCAGACTGGTACAACCATTCTGGAAATCAGTCTGGAGGTTCCTCAGAAAATTGGACATTAAACTGCCTGAGGATCCAGCTATCCCTCTCTTGGGCATATACCCAAAAGATGCCCCAACATATAAAAAAGACACGTGCTCCACTATGTTCATCGCAGCCTTATTTATAATAGCCAGAAGCTGGAAAGAACCCAGATGCCCTTCAACAGAGGAATGGATACAGAAAATGTGGTACATCTACACAATGGAATATTACTCAGCTATTAAAAACAACGACTTTATGAAATTCGTAGGCAAATGGTTGGAACTGGAAAATATCATCCTGAGTGAGCTAACCCAATCACAGAAAGACATACATGGTATGCACTCATTGATAAGTGGGTATTAGCCCAAATGCTTGAGTTACCCTAGATGTCTAGAACAAATGAAACTCAAGACGGAGGATCAAAATGTGAATGCTTCACTCCTTCTTTAAAAGGGGAACAAGAATACCCTTGGCAGGGAAGAGAGAGGCAAAGATTAAAACAGAGACTGAAGGAACATCCATTCAGAGCCTGCCCCACATGTGGCCCATATATATACAGCCACCCAATTAGACAAGATGGATGAAGCAAAGAAGTGCAGAAGTGTAGATCGCTCCTGAGAGACACAGCCAGAATACAGCAAATACAGAGGCGAATGTCAGCAGCAAACCTCTGAACTGAGAATAGGACCCCGTTGAAGGAATCAGAGAAAGAACTGGAAGAGCTTGAAGGGGCTCGAGACCCTATATATGTACAACAATGCCAAGCCACCAGAGCTTCCAGGGACTAAGCCACTACCTAAAGACTATACATGGACTGACCCTGGACTCTGACCTCATAGGTAGCAATGAATATCCTAGTAAGAGCACCAGTGGAAGGGGAATCCTGGGTCCTGCTAATACTGAACCCCAGTGAACTAGACTGTTGCGGGGGGGGTGGCAATGGGGAGGGTCGAGGAGGGGAACACCCATAAGGAAGGGGAATGTTTGTCGGAAACCGGAAAGGAATAATACTCAAATGTATATAAGAAATATTCAAGTTAATAAAAAAAAAAAAAAAAAAAAAAGAAGCTGTGCTGTCCAACTTCTTGATGCTATCTTGACTATATTGGAAACTTTCCAGGAATATAGGAGTCCTTTCAACACTACCTTTCCTACTGCAGATAAAATCACAGAAAGTACAAGTAAGTCTTTTATATAAAATGATGTGTTTGTATATAACTTTCCTTCATTTTCCCATATTTTAAATTATATTTAGACTACATATATACTACAGAGCAAATGCTATGTAATTTATTGGAATAGTCTATTGTTTTGACAGTAATGGCAAGAAAACAGTCTTTACATGTTCATAACTGAAGCAGTCATTTAATGGCTAACTACATGCTGGCTTCAATCCATAGATCCAGAACCCCCAGCTAAGGTTCCAGGAGACAGGTTTTACCTTGGAAATTCTTTCTTGGATCTCAGTCCATGTTATTGCCTCTCTTTCCATGGAGTTGTCATCACCTTTCCGAGGGCAACTGAGTTCAAGTGGCCTTGGTTTCTGTCATCCTTCATCTCTTCCAGTCCCTAAGGATTCATCTTCTTCCTGAGTCAGGCTGTTTCCACTTAGAAAGAAAATATCTCATTCCATTCCCTTCCTGAACGATTTCAGCTTCTTCCTCATGCAGATCCTTTTTGGTGAAAAGCTGGAAAATCATTCTTGTATTTATCCAAGTCTTGTGTAATAGTGACTTCAAGCAAATAATTCAATAGTGTTTGAAAGATTATTCAAGGAAAATTATTCTCCTGGAATGTTGCATTTTAATGACTTAACTGTTTTAATTCCTTTTTAAATATGCAGACTTCATGTTAGAGGACTTATATTTGTGAATCTTTATCTGTCAAGAATTTTCTCCTGCCACACAAGGAACTGTTCATATAATCAATTGGAAAGTGCTTGTCTTTTGAGACCATTTTCCAGATTGTACAACTGCCCAAAATTTATGATAGATGAGACCATAGCCAGGGTGAACATTGGAATGTGCTATTTTTAGAGATAACATCATAAAATGGCAGCTATGATTGAATTATATTTTGGCCACAATTGTGTTGTGATTTTTTTATGGACTTATTTGGCTAAGGAGAATACTCTTAATTCCTCATTCCATGTCACTAAGGGGACAGCAACATTTGACAGTCAGAGCTTGTCCTAGTTAACACTACTCTCAGTGTAATAATTAATAGGTCTTCACTTCACACTTAAATATGTCCAGAATAAGTCAATAAATTACTAACCATAATCATCAACCTTGAATATTAAGTATGATGTAGCATCCTAATAGAATTTTAAGTGTTTTGTATGTGTGTAAAGGCTGTTGTTTATAAGGGATGCAACATACTTCAAGAATCTTTTTGAGCTCTGTTTGCCAGGAATTTCTGGCTTGTTGCAAGTCTTTATCAACTATGTGTCCAGATGGTCAGTTCCTTGGTTGCCCAGAGACAGGATTTGAAGCTTGTTTTTGTATGAGCACTGTCTATGGAAAGAACTAAAACAGAGATTTTTTTTCCAAAATTTTCCATGAACAGAATGTTACCAAGTCTCAAATGTTCCAAAGGTTGGACATGAATTAGGAGGTTATTCTGTCCTATTTAAATTGAATTTTCTACCTAATAGTACCATCAAGTGATATATGGCAGTAAGGAACTTAAACAACAACAACAACAACAAAAGATTATCTCAGCCTAGTTTAAGATAGAGAAATGTTTCTGATTTGCATCTGATTAAGAAAGTTCTAAATGGAGTTGGGGATTTAGCTCAGTGGTAGAGCACTTGCCTAGCAAGCACAAGGCCCTGGGTTCAGTCCTCAGCTCTGGAAAAAAAAAAGAAGAAGAAGAAAGTTCTAAATGTAGGGAAGACAGACACATTTTCTGGCTAAAGTTTGAGTGCCTTGTGTTTGGATCAAGACAAAAATTGCAAAGGGTGTTTTGAATGTGGATATTTTATGTGAATGTTATTGTTTTCTAGAAAATGATTCCAATTCAATATGAGTTATATTGATGTCAACTTTTGATGCAAAAATACATTTGAGTTTACCTTATATCTTAAGATCTCTGTGTTGGTAGAAAGTCTGCCATTTTATTAAATGTAACATAATAAACTCAGGTTTCTAATTGTTCTAGAACCAATTATCCATAAACTTAAATGTAAATTCATATTTACTATTAAATACCATGTAGAAGATAATGATAGTGCATGTTTTTCTCTGTAGTACATATAGTTTTTTCCACTTGTATTAAAACATTAATTATGTCTGAATATATAAGTTTTAACATTTTTGAAAATGTATTTAAAGAAGGCAACTAGTGAACCCAGATGAAAGGGGAAAACATTCTTGTTACGTATGTCTCCTGAAGTACTATGGGGACTTGGAAATCTGCCAACTTGGGAGAACTTATATGGATCACCAGTTGACATGGAAAGTGTGACAGAAAAGCAAGCATTTGTTTTAGAACAGTCAGAGTGTCTCAGAGCTGAATTGATGTGTTCCATAGTATAGTTAATGTTCCAAGGTCCCCATCAGGCACTTGACTCTTATTGTCTATTAACAACAGCAGTTCCTTGGTCTAGGTTTCTTCTTGTGTGGATCTTAAAATTATGCTAAATCACTCCAGAGCAGGCCGCATGTCCAGGAGTAATTGGCCGACACCAAGCAAAGTCGATTAGTGTGTGGAGTGGAGACACAGGGAGGCTTTTTGTTTCATTTTTGGCTCTTTTTTTTTTTTGGTAATTGATCTTTTGCTTATTCGTTTTGATCTTGGTTTTATTTGAGAGAGAGAGAGAGAGAGAGAGAGAGAGAGAGAGAGAGAGAGAGAGAGAGAAACATAAAATTAGATGGGTAAGGAAATGGGGTAGATATCTAGGGCTCTAGAAGGAGTTGGGGGAAAACATGATCAAAATATTGTGTGTAAAAATATTTTAAAGTAAAAAATAATTGTTTCTCTAAGAATAAAGAAACCTAGACTAGATAGCCTAGTATAAGACTAGGATAAATCCAAACACATTGGTCTATAAACTATACCAATAAAATGAATCCTAATGATATTCTGCTTTAACTCATAGATCAGAGATGAACTCATAATCAGAAAAGCCACCAGGAGCAAATGGGAAGAGATGTATAGACTTGCAGTCAGACATTAAGTGGAAAGATAGAGTAAATGATATTTACTCCCCAAAAGTTCAGGGAATCCCACAGAAGCAGAGGTATAAAACCCAGAGGGGATGGAGAACAGTCCCTCTGAATCGACTAAGCAAGGTGCATATGAACTTAGAGACTGAAGCAGCAGGCACAGTGCTTACATGTGTGTGTACCAGGCCCTCTGCATATGTATTATATCTATTAGCTCAGTGTTTCATGAGACTCTAACTATGAGAAAAGGTGGTTCTCTGACTCTTTTGCTTGCTCTCATGACTCTTTTCCTTCTGTTGGATTACCATGTCCAACTTTGATAAGATAGTTTTGCTTCATCTTGTTATATATTATTTTACCATGCTTGTTTGTTATCTCTTAGAAGTCTATTATTTTCTAATGAGAGATAGAAAGTGAGTGGAACTGGAGGAGGGGGAGGTGGGGATAAACTGAGAGAAGTACAGGAACACTATAGTCAGGATATGGCATATAAGAAAAGAATTTATTTTCAACAAAAGGGGAAAAAAGAAAAAAAGTTAAAGTGATGGGTAATACATGAATTTAAAGTGATCAGCCTTCATTGAGAATTGTGTATTTCTCTTGTTCATTAAACAAATCAATATTATTCAGATACCTATTGTTTGAGGATTTTAGCAAAATTAGACTTGTTTTTAAAAACGTTCCTCCCTCCCTCTTTCTTTTGTCTTCACTTCTCTGATACAAACAAGACATTATTTGAGAGCTTGTTTTGGGCGACTTAGCCTAACGCTTCTGCACAAAGCAACTAGTTTCCATAGATAGGCTTGTTCCTAGCCTATACAGAAGTTTTCATGTTCGCTTATGTTAATTGATTTTACTGTTGCTATCACTGTCAGTTAAGCTGATGGTATTTTGGTTTACAGGGAATTAAACATATTTTAAATATGGAATTTGAAGATTGTGGAGTAAAGGAGAACAACTGTCCATTGAAGGTGGGAGTATAAACTCATACAAACATTATGGAAATCAATGTGGCAATTACTAGGCAAGCTGGGAATTTTTCTAACTCAAGATAAGGCTGTTCCACTCCTCAGCATATGCTCAAAGGTGCTTTATACTACCACCATGTTCATTGGTGCTCTATTCATAATAGCCAGAAACTGTTCCTCTATAGAACAATGTCTATAACAGTCTAGATGTTCCTCAATAGAAAAATGGATAAAAGGTAATACATTTACACAAAAGTATATTATTCAGTCATTAAAAGAAATGAAATCATGAGATTTATAGGTGAATGGATGGAACTTGAAAAAAATCATCCATATTGAGATAAACCAGACCCAGAAAGACAAGTATGGAATATGCTGGCTTATATACGCTTATTAGCTATTACGTAAATGATAACCAAGCTACAAGTTGTAGGACCACAGGAGTTAAGTATAAAGTAAAGGACTTGGGGTGGGGAGCAAATAGATCTCCTTAGGAAATGGAAATAGAATAGAGAGATATGGATCCACAGGGTCATTGGAACAGGAAGATCAAGTGGGGGAAGGGGGAGATTAGAGACGGGTGAGGAAGGAAAATAGGTGCACTGCCTAGTCATCAGAAATTTTGTTTTTCCTGCAGTAGCTGTGAACAAAGACAGACGCACATAGCCAGACATTATGGAACAGAGCGACAGTTTGGAACCCTCAGCCTCAAGTTTGATCTTTCTCAAGTCCCTCCTTTTGAGGCTCAGGGAACCTTGCATTGAAGGAAATAAAAAAGAAGAATGTAAAAAGACGGAGGGATGGAGGACACAAAGAAAAGAAGACCCTTAAATCAACATTTTCTATACACATATGAACTCACAGAGAATGAGTTAGTGTGCATGTGTACAGGTTGTGTGTGTGTGTGTGTGTGTGTGTGTGTGTGTGTGTGTGTGTGTAGTGTAGTGTTTTTATGGGATTCTTGAATGCACAAGCAAATGGGTCTCTTTGAAGCCAATCTTTCTCTTAGCTTCTTTTCCTTCTGCTTGTTTTGTCCAATTCTGATATATTTATAAATTTTTCTTCTTGATTATTATATTTTACTTTAATTATCCCTTGGATATCTATTTCTTCTAATGTGAAACAGAAAGAAAATGGATATGAATGGGAGAGGAAACGAAGAGGAACTGGAAGATAGATGGGAGAGGAAAATGTAACCAGGATATATTTTGTGAAAAAAATTATCCATTTTGGGGGAAAAAACCTGCAAAAACTCAAAACCATAAAATCCTCACCCATGGCCCCAGAGGGCAGAATCCACATTAAATTTTTTGACAGCACAAATAATTCTGCTTTGAGTAGACTGTAGGCTCCCTGTGTTCACATATAAATACATAATCCCTTTAGCTCATGACAACAATCCCCTGGCTAACATTACAGCTATAAACATAATAGATATAATACAAATTTGAGCAATGTGAAAGCTGAATCACTTATGGAGCTTCAGAATAATTATTCTTTATTTTAATCTCTTTTGAAATTTTGCAACTTTAACTCCTTGTCTCAGTCTGGTATGTGAAGCAAGATTAATTGTCTTTATTCAGAATGTTTGTTCAAAATTGCTGCCACTAATAAAACATTGCAAACAAAGCAGTTAGAAATAATTTGAAGAATTTTATATTATTGTTAAAGTATCTGGAGAATGAAGTTTGTGGTCATTTGATGATTGTGGATTTTTGAAAATGTCTGATCTCTTGATACAGAGGAAAAAGAATCTTGATTTGTAAAACTAGTTTCCCACCCTATCTGAAGATGTGTGTACTTGTACTTGATATGTGTTATTATTTTATGTATGTATGTATGTATGTATGTATGTATGTATGTATGTATGTATGTATGTATGTATTTTTGGAGCTGAGGACTGAACCCAGGGCCTTGTGCTTGCTAGGCAAGCGCTCTACCACTGAGCTAAATCCCCATCCCCCTTATATTTTAAATAATATATTTGAGCCTTTACTTTATTTCAGTTGACTTAAATGACATCCACCTCATTCTTTCTAGTTATACCCTTTGGTTTTTCTTCCCTTCTCTCCTGAATTTCTTCTGAAATTCTGCATCTTCGAACTGCACAGTTGTTAGTATTATATTGTGCTATACTGTTTTACATATATATATATATATAGCGTTATATTTTTAGTATTATATTGTTTTATATATAGTATTATATTGTTAGTATTATGTTAGTGTTATATTGGTAGCTACACAGTTTTCATATTTTGTACCTATATTCATATTAAAGGGGAAACCTAATAAAATAGCCTCTTAGTGACTGAGGTAAATGCTGCTTTCTTCAGAGCTACACAGTGCACCAAGTTTCACATTCTCACTATTTAGGTTACCCAAATCTGAGCCTGGTATAGTTGTCCCCTAAGAGGCTCTGCCAGAGCCAGACCAATACAGACATGGATGTACATAGCCTAACATCAGACTGAGCACGGGGACCCCAATGGGGGAGGTAGGGCAAATACTGAAAGAATTGAAAGAGATTGCAATCCCATAGGAAGAACAACAATATCAACCAACCAGACCCTCCACCCAATGCTCCCAGGGACTAAAGAGTACACATGAGGAGACCTATGGGTCCAGCTAGATCTATAGCAAAGGATGGTCTATCTGGCATCATTAGGAGGGGAGCCCCTTGGTCCTGTGGAAACTCAATGACCCAGGGTAGAGGAATGCTAGGTTGCTGGAATAAGAGTGGGTAGGTGTGGGGGGCGAGCACCCTCATAGAGGCAGGAAGAGGGGGAGCGATGGGGGCTCATGGAAGGGAAGCTGGGAAGGGGGATAATATTTGAAATGTAAGTGAATAAAATAATCAATAGAAATAAAAACATACAAAAGGATTCCCTCTTCTGAAACGAACTCAAATGGCCTTTCTCTGTTCCATCACTGTGTTCTTCCCCCTGTAGCACTGTATCTTTTTCACCTTTGTTTCTTATAAATTATACTAGAGTATACCAGAGTTACATATTTATTCCCTTGCTTTTGGATATGTCTTTATCTTTGTCAGGGTATAGGATGCTCAATTGAGACACAGTTTTCATTGGAATTATTAGGTCAGTTACCCACTCTTGATTATGATTTGAATGGTCTTATAAACCTTGAGTCTGTATCTGAGTGGTTCTTTCCTGGCTTTCATTCTCTTCATTGCTCATCTTCTAGTACTTGATGATGTTATATTTAAATTGGTGTAGTTTGAGTACGAAACATTGAACATTGTTGCTATGTCAAAGGTACAGTTTTGGGAGTCTAAGAACCTTTTGAGATGAGTCCTGGGTGGTATAAGTGGACCACTGCTATTGGGCTTGATGGACATATCTGTTTCTGGTTCCTGCTTCAATTTCCTGCATCCCGGTTTGCAAAGATGAAAGAATAACCATTCTTAGCAGTTATCACTGCAGAAGTGAGCCACACAATCAAAACATTGCTTCAATTAGTTTTTATTCATTCAGTCACTGTGTAGAGTAAAACTGTAGTCTTTGCATGCAATTGTCTCCATGCTGTAAGTTGTTATTGTTGTAAAATAACCATTACATTTTGATTAAGCTTCATGTTAGAGCCAAAGTCTAGCAGATTCATAAAATATGAGAAGAGATGAAAGTCACTGTAGAAAATTGTTAAACAGAAAAGAATATTGAAAAGAACGAAAAGGAGCTACAAAATAGATAAGAATCAACAAAAATGAAAACAAGTGCTACTTTATACATATTGTTAATAATTACATTAAGTATAAATAGATAAATAGATACTAAGGCATAAGTTGGAGGGAAGGAGTAACAGTATAAGACCCAATTATTATGCCTCAAATGAACTCACACTCATAACTAAAAAATGAAAGCATGAAAAAGGAAATGCTATACAAATATAAAACAAAATATAAACAAATGAACTGTTTTTTTCACCCTCAGTTAATATGGAGGTTAAGTGAAAATCTTTCACAAGATACAAAGGAGATCGTTATGTGACATTAAGCAGACCTGTTAATTTACCACATAAGCTTGAAAATAAAATCATTTCCCTCTTTAAAGTGCTCCTTGCTATTCATAAGTCTTATTCCACATTTTTCAAATTAGCTCTGTTAACATGACTTGGTTTGTTTGTCAATGACTTTCAATAACTTGACCTTTTATCAGGCATTGTTGTATACCTGCATATACATCTGTATACTCCAGATGTTTCAATTGCAGAAAAGCAATAGTTTCAGTAAAAGTTGAACAAGGTGTCAGCAAATGCAATGGCAGTAAATCCATGCTTATTATGATATACTAGTAAGAAGAGTGAAGAGAAATGAAAAAAGTAATCAAAGGCTGAATGCAAATGTCCAAAAACTATTAGCTTAATCAAAAGTGTGTTAACAGTTTATCTTCTACTGTGTGTTTCACATCTGCATGCATTCATTCTTGTGTGACCATCCTTAGGAAATAAGAGAAGAAGCATGTACTTCAGATAGAACAACAAAGACAGGCCAGAGAATTATTCCCAAGTATTTGTTGGTGATCCTCTGAGTTTTTGAGGTTATTTTTAGAATCATAGGTGGGGAGGTCCAGGGGGATGGCTGCCTCAAAAGTAGCTTTGTAATGAAACCACACACCCTTAAAAGACTCTATGATCAACTTGCATTTGGGTCAAATAGTCATTCTCCTATTGCCAGAAATTGCTTACTGCTTTTTTAACCAGGGGAAGGATCTTGTTCATCTTCTCACATTCTGAACCCCCAAGTCTTGTAAATTTTACTAGCTTTTGGAATTTTATATAAACATTTCAAATTTTATAAAATAATTCAATAACATTATGAATTACAATTTGTTTATCCACCCACACATTAGCGAGGTTTGGTTATTTTTCAGTATTCTATTTATGATCCTATTTCATAATATTGTTTTTTCATTCCTAATTATTACTAAGGATACTGGTTGGTTTTGTTTGTCAACATGACAAAAACTGGAGTTATCACAGAAAAAGTTGCCTTAGTTGTGGAAATGTCTTCATGACACCCAGCTGTAAGGCATTTTCTAAATTACTGATCAATGGGGTGGGGGGAGGCAGCCCATTGTGGGTGATGCCTTTCCTGGGATGATGGTCTTGGGTTCTACAAGAGAGCAAGCTGAGCAAGTCAGGGGAAGCAAGCCAATAAGAAACATCCCTTCATAGCCTCTGCATCAGCTCCTGCTTCCTGACCTGCCTCAGTTCCAGTCCTGACTTTGGTGATGAACAGCATGGAAGTAAGCTGAAGAAACCCTTTCCTCCACAACTTGCTTCTTGGTCATGATGTTTATGCAGGAATAAGGACCCTGACTAAGACAATACTATACTGATTACTACTGTATCATTTGTAATCAACCTTTGGACTAGGATCTATATTGTATGGATTTTCAGGATCCTAGGTTATATATAACAGAAACCTAACACCATCTACAGGTAGTGCTGTGTGAGCACACTATACAGACAGACCGGGCAGTATTTAGAGTATATGCCCAGGAGTGGTATAACTAGGTCTTCAGATAAAACTATTTCCAATTTTCTGAGAAATCATTAGATTGATTTCCAAATTGGTTGTACAAGTTTGCAATCTCACCAATAATGAGTGTGCTTTTTTCTCCAAATACTTGCCAGTCTGTGCTGTTCCCTGATTTTTTCATTCATTCACTCATTCATTCGTTTGTACACACACACACACACACACACACACACACACACACACACACACACACACACAATTTGTTAATTACACTCCAAATGTTATTCCCCTCCTGGTCCACCCTCCCACTGTTCCACATCCCATACCTCATCTCTGCCTCCCCCCCCTCCACAAGGATGTCCCCACTCTACCCACTCCATCAGATCTCTAAACTCCCTGGGGCTTCCAGTCTCTTGAGGGTTAGGTGCATCTTCTCTGACTGAACCTATGCATAAGGAATCTGTTTGAGGCCTCATCTCAGCTGGTGTCTGCTGCCTGGTTGGTGATCCAGTGTCTGAGAGATCCAGGTTAATTGAGACTTCTGGTCTTCCTACAGGATCGCTCTCCTCCTCAGCTTCTTACAGCTTTTTCCTAATTCAGCCAGAGGGGTCAGAAGCTTCTGTCCATTGGTTGGGTGCACATCTCACTCAGCTGCTTGTTGGGTCTTTTGGAGGGCAGTCATGATAGATCCCTTTTTGTGAGCACTGATAACATCAGTAATGGAGGTATTGGGGCCTCCCCTTGAGCTGGATCTCACTTTGCATCTGTTGCTGGACCTTCTTTTCCTCAGGCTCTTCTCCGTTTCCATCCCTGCATTTCTTTCAGGCAGGAAGAATTATAGATCAGAGTTTTGACTGTGGGAAAGCAACCACATCCCTCACTTGATGCCCTGTCTTCCTGCTGGAGGCGGGCTCTGCAAGTTCCTTCTCCCCACTCTAGGGCATTTCATCTAGCCTCTCTCCCTTTATGTCCTGAGAGTCTCTCATTACCCAGTTCTCTGGTACATTCTGGAGGGTCCTCCCAACCTCTTACTTCCTGAGGCTACCTCTTTCCATTCTTTCTGGTAGCCCTCAGGGCTTCAGTCCTTTTCCCCCACCCAATACTATAACGTGTTCCCCTCCCTCCCCCAATCCCCTTTCCTTCCCAAGTTCCTCCCTCCCTCCCGCTTGTGGTTGCTTTCTTCTCCCTCCCAAGGGGAATGAGGCATCCTCACTTGGGCCCATTAGCTTGCTGACTTTTAGGAGTTCTCTGAACTGTATCTTGGGTATTTTGTATTTTTCTGGTTTTGTTTTTGTTTTTGTTTTTTTTTTATATCCACTTATTAGTAAGAACATACCATGCATGTCCTTTTGGGTCTGAGTTACCTCACTCAGGATGACATTGTCTAGTTCCACCCATTTGCCTGCAAAACTCAGGATGTCCTCGTTCATAGTAGCTGAGTAGTATTCCATTGTGTAAATGAACAACATTTTCTGTATTCATTTTTTTTTTTGCCATGGGACGTCTGGGAGTTTCCAGCTTCTGGCTATTACAAATAAGGCTACTGTAAACATAGTGGAACATGTGGCCCTGTGGCATGGTAGGGTATCTTTTGAGTATATTCCCAAGTGTGGTATTGCTGGGTCCTTAGGTAGATCTATTTCTAATTTTCTGAGGAACCTCCAAATTAATTTCCAGAGTGGTTGAACCAGTGTGCAATCCTGACAGCAATGGAGGCATATTCTTCTTTCTCCACATCTTCTTCAACATGTGTTGTCACCTGTGGTTTTGTTCTTAGCCATTTTGATTGGTGTAAGGTGGAATCTCAGGGTTGTTTTGATTTGCATTTCTCTGATCACTTAGGACTTTGAACATTTCTTTAGGTGCTTCTCAGCCATTCCTCTGTTGTGAATTCTTGGTTTAGTTCTATACCCCATATTTTATTGGGTTGTTTGGTTTTTTGGTGATTAGCTTCTTGAGTTCTTTATATATTTTGGATATTAGCCCTCTATTGGATGTGGGGTTAGTGAAGAATTTTTTCCCAATCTGTAGGTTTCCAATTTGTCTTACTGACTATGTCACTTGCCTTACAGAAGCTTTCCAGCTTCATGAGGTACCATTTACTAATTCTTGATCTTAGAGGGTGTGCCTTTGGAGTTCTGGAAAAGGAAATTTCCCCTTGTGCCAATGAGTTCAAGGTGCTTTCTCACTTTCTCTTCTATTAGATTGAGTGTATCTGTTTTTATGGTGAGGTCCTTGATCCACCTGGACATGAGCTTTGTGCATGGTGTCAAATATGGGTTTATTTCCATTTTTTTTACAAACACCCAGTTCAACTAGCACCATTTATTGAAGAGTTTTCTTTTTTTCATTGTATACTTTTGCTTCTTTGTCAAAGATTAGGTGTGTGCAAGTATGTGGTTTTATTTCTGGGTCTTCAATTCTATTCCATTGATCAACGAGTCTGTCTCTGTACCAATACAATGCAGTTTTTATCACTATTGCTCTGTTGTAGAGCTTGAGGTCAGAGATGGTGATTGCCCCGACCATTATTTTATTGTTAAGAATTGTTTTTCCTGTTCTGGGTTTTTTGCTTTTCCAGATGAATTTGAAAATTGCTCTTTCCATGTCTTTGAAGAATTGTGTTAGGATTTTGATGGGGATTGCATTGAATCTGTAGGTTGCTTTGGCAAAATGGCTACTTTTACTATATTAATCCTGCCAATCCATGAGCATAAGAGATCTCTCCATTTTCTGAGATATTTTTTAATTACTTTCTTGAGAGACTTGAAGTTCTTAACATACCGATCCTTCATTTCTTTGGTTAGAATTACCATAAGATATTTTATATTATTTAGCCATTGTGAAGGGAGTTGTTTCCATAATTTCTTTGTCAGCCAGTTTATCATTTGTGTAAAGGAAGGCTACTGATTTATTGAGCTAATTTTATGTCTGCCCACTTTGCTGAAGTTGTTTATCAGTTACAAAAGTTCTCTGGTAGAATTTTTGGGGTTGCTTATAAATACTATCATATCATCTGCAAATAGTGATATCTTTTTCACCTTTGCCAATTTGTACCATTTTGATATATTTTTGTTATTTTATTTTTCTAGCTAGCACTTTAAGTATTACATTGAATAGATATGGGGAGTGTGAGCATCTTTGTCCTGTCCCCTATTTTAGTGGGATTGCTTCAAGTATCTCTCCATTTAATTTGATATTGGCTGTTTGTTCTCAGTAAATTACTTTTTTTTTCTTTTTTTCGGAGCTGGGGACTGAACCCAGGGCCTTGCGCTTGCTAGGCAAGGGCTCTACCACTGAGCTAAATCCCCAACCCGTAAATTACTTTTATTATATTTAGGTATGTGCCTTGAATTTCTGATCTTTCCAATACTTTTAACATGATGGGGTGTTATGTTTTGTCAAATGCTTTTCTGCATCTAAGGAGATGATCATGTGATTTTTTGAGTCTGTTCATATAATGTATTACATTAATGGGTTTTTGTATATTGAACCGATCTTGCATCCCTAGGATGAAGCCTACTGGATCATGGTAAATGATGGTTTTGGTGTGTTCTTGGATTTGTTCTGAAAGAATTTTATTGAGTCTTTTTGCACTGATATTCATAAGCAGGATTAGTCTGAAGTTCTCTTTTTTGGTAGGGCCCTTATGTGGTTTATGTATCAGAGTAATTGTGGTTTCATAGAATGAATTAGGTAGTGTTTCTTCTGTCTCTATTTTATGGAATAGTTTGAGGATTATTGATATCAGGTCTTCTTTGAAGGTCTGCTAGAATTCTGAACTAAATCCATCTGGCACTGCACTTTTTTTAGTTGCTAGGTTTTTAATTATTTCTTCTATTTCCTTATGGGATATGGGCCTGTTCATAGAGTTTACCTGCTCTTGGTTTAATTTTGGTATGTGGTATCTGTCTAGAAAACCATCCATTTCATCTAGATTTTTCAGTTTGGTTGAGTATAGGCTTTTGTAGTAGGATCTGATGATTTTTAAATTTCTTACCTTTTTTTTTTCATTATATGTCCCTATTCACTTCTGATTTTGTTAATTTGGGTACTGCATCTGGACGATTTAGTTAAATTAGCTAGGGGTTTATCTATCTTTTTGATTCTCTCAAAGAACTATTTTTTAGATTTGCTGATTCTTTTATTGTTCTCTTTGCTTCTATTTGTATGATTTTAGCCCTGAGTTTGACTATTTCCTGCTATATATTCCTCTTGGGTGAGTTTGTTTCCTTTTTTTCTAGACCTCTTGAGTGTTTTGTTAATTTTTTCTTTATTTTCTTTTTACTTTTTATTTTATATTCTTTATTTACATTTCAAATGTTATTCCCTTTCTTGTTTTCCCAGCCATAAGCCCCCTATCACTTCTCCCTCCCCCTTCTTCTATAAGGATGTTCCACCACCCCAAATAACCCCCTTTCTAACTCCCCACCTTGACGTTCCACTATATTGTGGTTTCCAGACTTGGCAGGACCAAGGGCTTCTCCTCCCATTGTTGCCCAACAAGGCCATCCTCGGGTACATATACAGCTGGAACCATGGGTCTGTACATGTATACTCTTTGGATGGTGGTTTAGTCCCTGGGAGCTCTGGTTGGTTGGTATTGTTCTTATGGGGTTGCAAACCCCTTCAGCTCCTTCAATCCTTTCTTTAACTCCTCAAATGAGTACTGTATTCTCAGTTCAATGGTTTGTTGCTAGCATTCACCTCTGTATTTGTCCTGTTCTAGCTGAGTCTCTCAGGAAACAGCTATATCAGGCTCCTGTCAGCATGCATTTCTTGGCTTCATCAATATTGTCTAGGTTTGATGTCTGTATGGGGCAGACTCTGAATGGCCATTCCTTCAGTCTCTGTTACAAAGTTTGTATCCATATCTCCTCCTATGACTATTTTTGTTCCCCCTTTTAAGAAGAATTGAAGCATCTGCACTTTGGTAGTCCTTCTTGAGCTTCATGTGGTCTGTGGATTGTATCTTGGTAATTTAAGGTTTTCGGCTAATATCCAATTATCAGTGAGTGCATACCATGTGTGTGTTTCTGTAATTAGTATACCTCACTCAGGATGAGATTTTCTAGTTTCATCCATTTGTCTATATTTTCATGAGTCCTTTGTTTTGATAACTGAGTAGTACACCATTGTGTAGATGTACCACATATTCTGTATCCATTCCTCTGTTGAAGGGCATCTGGGTCCCTTCCAGCTTCTGGCTATTATAAATCAGGCTGTTATAAACATAGTGGAGCATGTGTCTTTGTTGCATGTTGGAGCATCATTTGGGTATATGCCCAGGAGTGGTAGAAGTCTGTCCTCAGGTAGTGCAATGTCCAATTTTCTGAGGAGTCTCCAGACTTATTTCCAGAGTGGTTGTACAAGCTTTAAATCCCACCAACAATGGAGGAGTGTTCTTCTTTCTCCACATCCTTGCCAACATCTGCTGTCACATGAGTTTTTGATCTTAGCCATTCTGACTGATGTGAAATGGAATCTCAGGGTTGTTTTGATTTGCATTTCCCTGATAACCTTAGTTTCTTTAGGTGCTTCTCAGCCATTGGATATTCTTTAGCCGAGAATTCTTTCTTTAGCTCTGGACCCATTTTTTAAAATAAGTTTATTAGGCTTTCTGGATTTCTTGAGTTCTTTGTATATATTGGATATAAGCCCTCTATCAGATGTAGGATTGGTAAAGATCTTTTCCCAATTTGTTGGTTGCTATTTTGTCCTAACAACAGTGTCCTTTGCCATACAGAAGCCTTGCAGTTTTATGAGGTCCCATTTGTCAATTCTTGATCTTACAACATAAGCCAAGTGTTTTGTTCAGGAAAATTTCCCCAGGGCCATGCGTTTGAGGCTCTTCCCCACTTTTTCTTCTATTAGTTTGAGTATATCTGGTTTTATGTGGAGGTCCTTCTTCCACTTGGACTTGAGGTGTGCACAGGTCAATAAGAATGGTTCGATTTTCTTTCTTCTACATGCTGACCTCCAGTTGAACCAGGACCATTTTTTAAAATTGCTATCTTTTTCCCACTGAATGGTTTTAGCTCCTTTTATGTTTTTGTCAAAGATAAAGTGACCCTAGATGTGTGGGTTCATTTCTGTGTCTTGAATTCTATTTCATTGATCCACTGGCCTGTCTGTGTGCCAATACCTTACAGTTTTTATCACTATTGCTCTGTAATACAGCTTGAGGTCAGCGATGGTGATCCCCCAGAAGTTCTTTTATTGTTGAGGATAGTTTTGGCTATCGTGGGTTTTTTTTTTTTTTTTTTGTTATTCCAAATGAATTTGCAAATTTCTCTTTCCAACTCTATGAAGATTGAGTTGGAATTTTGATGGGGATTGCATTGAGCATGTAGGCTGCTTTTGGCAAAATGGCTATTGTACTATATTAATCCTGCAAATTCATGAGCATGGGAGGTCTTTCCATCTTCTGAAATGTTCATCAATTTCTTTCTTTAGAGACTTGAAGTTCTTCACATACAGATCTTTCACTTGCTTGGTTAGAGTCACACTGAAGTATTTTATGTTGTTTGTGACTATTGTAAAAGGTGTCATTTCCCTAGTGTCTTCCTCAGGCTGTTATCCTTCAAGTGGAGGAAGGCTATTCATTTGTTTGAATTAATTTTATACTCAGCCACTTTGCTGAAGTTGTTTATCAGGCTTAGTAGTTCTCTGGTGGAACTTTTGGGATCACTTAAAAATACCATCATATCATCTGCAAATAGTGATATTTTGACTTCTTTTTCAATCTGTATCCCCTTGATCTCCTTTTGTTGTCTGATTGCTCTGGCTAGAACTTCAAGAACTATATTAATAAATAGGGAGAGAGTAGGCAGCCTTGTCTAGTGTCTGATTCTAGTGGGATTGCTTCAAGTTTCTCTCCACTTATTTTAATGTTAGATAATGGTATGCTGTATATGGCTTTTAGGTAATGGACCTTGAATTCCTATTCTTTCCAGGACTTTTATCATGAAGGGGTGTTGAATTTTGTCAAATGCTTTCTCGGCATCTAACGAAATGATCATGTGGTTTTGTTCTTTTAGTTTGTTTATATAATGGATCACATTGATGGTTCTCCATATATTAAACCATCCCTGCATGCCTGGGATGAGGCCTACTTGATCATGGTGGATGATTGTTTTGATGTGCTCTTGGATTCGGTTTGCCTGAATTTTATTGAGTATTTTTGCGTCGATATTCATATGGAAATTTGTCTGAAGTTCTCTTTCTTTGTTGGGTCTTTGTGTGGTTTAGGTATAAGAGTAATTGTGGCTTCATAGAAGGAATTTGGTAGTGCTCCATCTGTTTCAATTTTTAGGAATAGTTTGGACAGTATTGGTATGAGGTCTTCTATGAAGGTCTGATAGAATTCTGCACTAAAACTGTCTGGACCTGGGCACTTTTTGGTTGGGAGAACTTTAATGACTGCTTCTATTTTTTTAGGATTTATGGAGTTGTTTAACTGGTTTATCTGTTCCTGATTTAACTTCGGTACCTGGTATCTGTCTAGGAAATTATCCACTTCCTGCAGATTTTCAAGTTTTGTTGAATATAAGCTTTTGTAGTAAGATCTCATGATTTTTTGAATTTCCTCTTATTCTGTAGTTATGGCTCCCTTTTCATTTCTGATTTTGTTAATTTGGACACACTCTCTGTGTTCTCTCATTAGTTTGGCTAAGGGTTTATCTATCTTGTTGATTTTCTGAAAGAACCAACTTTTGGTTCTGTAGATTCTTTCTATGATCCTTTTTGTTTCTACTTGGTTGATTTCAGCTCTGAGTTTGATTATTTCCTGCCTTCTACTCCTTCTGGGTATATTTGCTTCATTTTCCTCTAGAGCTTTTAGGTGTGCTGTCAAGCTGGTGACATATGCTCTTTCCTATTTCTTTCTGCAGGCACTCAGAGCTATGAGTTTTCCTCTTAGCACAGCTTTCATTGTGTCCCATAAGTTTGGGTATATTGTACCTTCATTTTCATTAAATTCTAAAAAGTCTTTAATTTCTTTCTTTATTTCTTCCTTGACCAGGTTATCATTGAGTAGAGCATTGTTCAACTTCCACGTATATGTGGGCATTCTTCCCTTATTGTTATTGAAGACCAGCTTTAGGCCGTGGTGGTCCGATAGCACGCATGGGATTATTTCTATCTTTCTGTACCTGTTGAGGCCCGTTTTTTGACCAATTTTATGGTCAATTTTGGAGAAAGTACCATGAGGAGCTGAGAAGAAGGTATATCCTTTTGCTTTAGGATAGAATGTTCTATAAATATCTGTTAAGTCCATTTGTTTCATGACTTCTCTTAGTCTGTCTATGTCTCTGTTTAATTTCTGTTTCCATGATCTGTCCACTGATGAGAGTGGGGTGTTGAAATCTCCTACTATTATTGTGTGAGGTGTAATGTGTGTTTTGAGCTTTAGTAGTTTCTTTTATGTATGTAGGTGCCCTTGTATTTGGGGCATAGATATTTAGGATTGAGAGTTCATCTTGGTGGATTTTCCCTTTGATGAATATGAAGTGTCCTTCCTTATCTTTTTTGATGACTTTTAGTTGAAAATTGATTTTATTCATTATTAGAATGGCTACTCCAGCTTGCTTCATCAGATCATTTGCTTGGAAATTTGTTTTCTAGCCTTTCACTCTGAGGTAGTGTCTGTCTTTGTCTCTGAGGTGTATTTCCTATAGGCAGCAGAATGCAGCATCCTCATTGAATTTCCAGTTTGTTAATCTATGTCTTTTTATTGGGGAGTTGAGACCATTGATGTTGAGAGATATTAAGGAATAGTGATTATTGCTTCCTGTTATATTCATATTTGGACGTGAGGTTATGTTTGTGTGCTTTTCTTCTCTTTGTTTTGTTGCAAAGACGATTGGTTTCTTGCTTTTTCTAGGGTGTACCTTGCCTCCTTATGTTGAGCTTTACCATTTATTGTCCTTTGTAGCACTGGATTTGTGGAAAGATATTGTGTAAATTTGGTTTTGTCATGGAATATCTTGGTTTCTCCATCTATGTTAATTGAGAGTTTTGCAGGATACAGTAACCTGGGCTGGCATTTGTGTTCTCTTAGGGTCTATATGACATCTGTCCAGGATTTTCTGGCTTTCATAGTCTCTGGTGAGAAGTCTGGTGTCATTCTGATGGGTCTGCCTTTATATGTTACTTGACCTTTTTCCCTTACTGCTTTTAACATTCTTTCTTTATTTTGTGCATTTGTTGTTTTGACTTTTATGGTATGGGAATAGTTTCTTTTCTGGTCCAATCTATTTGGAGTTTTGTACGCTTCCTGTATGTTTATGGGCATCTCTTTCTTTAGGTTAGGGAAGTTTTCTTTTATGATTTTGTTGAAGATATTTACTGGTCCTTTGAGCTGGGCGTCTTCACTCTCTTCTATACCTATTATCCTTAGGTTTGATATTCTCATGGAGTCCTGGATTTCCTGTATGTTTTGGACCAGTAGCTTTTTCCGCTTTACATTATCTTTGACAGTTGTGTTGTTGATTTCTATGGAATCATCTGCTCCTGAGATTCTCTCTTCTATCTCTTGTATTCTGTTGGTGATGCTTGTATCTATGGCTCCTTGTCTCTTCCTTTGTTTTTCTATATCCATGTGTTGTTTCCCTGTGTTCTTTCTTGATTCCTTCTATTTCCATTTTTAATTCCTTCAACTGTTTCTGTGTTCCTGGAATTCTTTCAGGGATTTTTGTGTTTCCTCTCTATAGGCTTCTACTTGATTATATATGTTTTCCTGCGTTTCTCTAAGGGAGTTCTTCATGTCTTTCTTGAAGTCCTCCAGCATCATGATCAAATATGATTTTAAATCTAGAACTTGCTTTTCCTGTGTGTTTGGACATTCAGTGTTTGCTTTGGTGGGAGAATTGGGCTCCGATAATGCCATGTAGTCTTGGTTTCTGTTGCTTAGGTTCCTGTGCTTGCTTCTCGCCATCAGATTATCTCTGGTGTTACTTTGTTCTGCTATTTCTGACAGTGGCTAGATCTATAATCCTGTGTGTCAGGAGTGCTGAAGACCTGTTTTCCTGTTTTCTTTCAGTCAGTTATGGGAACAGAGTGTTTTGCTTTTGGCTGTGTAGTTTTTCCTATCTACAGAAATAGGGTCTGTGTCCTGAGTTCACCAGGCAGTTCACTTGGAGCAGATAAGTTGGTCTTACCTGTGGTCCTGAGGCTCAAGTTTGCTTGTGCGGTGTTGCTTATGAGCTCTCTGTGAGGGCAGCAGCCAGGAGGACCTGCACCACCCTTTCTGGGAACCCCCGTGCACCAGGGTCCCAGATGGCATTTGGTGTTTTCCTCTGGAGTCAGAAATGTGGGCAGAGTGTAGACTCTTCTGGCTTCCCTGGCGTGTCTGCCTCTCTGAAGGTTTAGCTCTCCCTCCCACGGGATTTGGGTGCTGAGAACTGTTGATCTGGTCGGTCCCTTCAGGTTCTGGCAGTGTTTCATGCCCAGGGGACCTGCAGCTCCTGTGCCCTTATCTACGGGAACCCAGAGGCCGTATACAGTTTCCTCTTGGGCCAGGGATGTGGGCAGGGGTGGGCAGTGTTGGTGGTCTCTTCTGCTCTGCAGTCTCAGGAGTGCCCACCTATCTGGGCGGTGAGCTCTCTCTCCCACGGTGTTTGGGAGCAGTGAGCTGCGGGCGGGGATCAGCTTTATTTATATTTTAAATGCTATCCCTTCTTCCAGTTTCCCCTCAACAAATCCTCTATCCTTTCCCCCTCCCCCTGTTTCTATGAGGATGCTCTCCCACTTGCCCACCCACTCCTGCCTCATTGCCCCAGCATTTGCCCACCCTGGGAGGATCCACAGGACCCAAGGTGCTAACCTCACAGTGATGCCCAATAAAGCAATCCTCTGATACATATCCAGCTGTAGCCATGTGTTCCCCTATGTGTACTCTTTGGTTGGTGGTTTAGTCCCTGGGAGCTCTGGGGTGTCTGGTTGGATGACATTATTGTTCTTCCCATGGGATTGCAAACCCCATCAGCTCCTTCAGTTTTTGCCCAAACTTCACCATTGGTGTCCCCATACTCAGTCTGATGTTTGGCTGTGTGCATCCATATCTGTATTGGTCAGTCTCTGGCAAAGCCTCTCAGGGGACAGCTTTACCAGGCTTTTTACCCTTTGCACTTTGGCCAGTTGTGGACCTCTCTTGAAAAGGAATTTCACTGATAAAGGAAGAGGACAGTACTTATCTATGAGGATAAGGATACATATGTCAGAAAGAGCTTTTAGGCATCAGCAATAGTGACTGGGTTTGATGTCTGCAGATGGGATGGATCCCTAGGTGAGGCAGTCCCTGGGTTGCCTTTCCTTCAGTCCTTCACTCTTTGTCCCTGCAGATTCTTTTGACAGCAGGAACTTTTAATTAATATTTTTGAGGGGGTAGGTGGCCCCCATCCCTCCAGTTCCAGATACCAGGGACTGAAGAGGTTCCAAGGACACAATAAAGAAGACATTAGCCAAAATACCCAATAAAGGGGAGGTAAAACCTGTAAATAACATTATTCTTTTATGTTGAGAAACTTCAATTTTTTTTCTGCATTTTTTATGTCTTTGTTCCCAGCAATTAGAATAATACTTGGAACACATGTTAAATGTCTATTAAAAGAATTAATTGATTTGAATGAGAGAAACATGAATTGAAAGACTAAAGATTTTCTATTTGTATATACAAAAGAAAATCAATTAAAGCAGTGGAATTTCTGTAGATAATAATTGAACTATTTGAAGAGGCAAATATTCACTATGCAGTGCATAGTGAATATTTATGCAAACAAATAGAAAGAATACATTTCCTGTGCATAGCCTTGAAGAGTAAATGACTGTGCTAGACAGGCAGTGTCTTATATCATAAAATCATTGGCATGGAAACCTCATATATTTTGGTGATCAGTTTTATTTGCTTCAAACTATAAAGCGATTAGTTATAACTTGTAAATGGACCACTTGCAGAAATATGCACATTCATTGACTTCATAAATCAGTTATAATTTTATTATATTCTAATAAGACTCCATTTACATCTTTTAAATATTAGTAATGCTAAGCTTGAACTTATTTCATTAAACTTTTGCAAGGAACATATACTGGTACTTAAAGTTCTCCCAAACCTATAGTATTCTTTCATAATATGAATCAGAAAACAAAATAAAATTCAAATAAGCTTGCAAAAGTTGGCAGAAATCATATAAATTTAAACCCACACGACTTCAGCTTCTCTTTATTATCACCATACTGGCCTATAAAGACCAATTAAAAACCAAATGTGAACTAATAAAGGTTTAGATGTTCAGACTTTGAATGTAATAGTAATAAGCTTATTTTTAAGTATTTGAAGTGAACCGAGCTGTCTTAACAAACACTCTCCACATTTGAAACTTGTAATTAACATCATAAGATCTAAGAGCACCTTTGAGTGTAGTGAAAGGAGGCATGATCCAATTCAGTGGGAGGCCCAGGGCCCTGACACTGTTACTGATGCTATGGTGTGCTTGCAGACAGGAGCCTAGCATGGCTGCCCTCATAGAGGCCCAACAAGCATCTGAGAGGGTCAGATATTTACACCCAACCAATGAACAGAAGTTGCTGACCTCTGTGGTTGAATTAGGGATAATCTGGAAGAAGCTGAGGAGGAGGCAACCCCATAGGAAGCCAAGTAGTCTCAGCTAACCTGGACCCCTGATATCTCTCACTGAGCCACCAACAGGCAGCATCCACCAGCTGATCTGAGGCACCCAACACATATACTGTAGAGGAATTCCTGGTCTGGCCTCAATGAGAGATGTACCTAACCCTCAAGACATTTGAGGCCCCAGGGAGTGGGGAGTTTTGGTGGGGTGAGAGTGGAAGGTGGGAACATCCTCTTGGAGACAGGGTGGTAGGGAGGTACAGGATGGGGATCGCTTGGGGGAGGTCAGACTGGGAGAGGTATGAAGTGTGGACTATAAAAAGGATTAAAGAATAAACAAACAAAAAACAATAAAAGCTACCTTGAATCTTAATGGAAAATTGTAATACTTTGGTTGAATTACATTCTTGTGCAATGTTGATAGCTGTTATATACATATGTACTTTACAGGACTCTACACACAATGCTGACTAGTGGACTAAATGTCTGGATTCACATTTTCGGTGGTACTAGATTTTACCAAACATTTTCAAATAAGAGCTGTACAATCTGGATTAGTTTACAAAATAAAGTATAAAAATCTCTTAAGGAACTATTTAGTAGAAAACAGGTCCACACTTTAAAGTAAAATCATTTGTGGAAATCTCTGACTTCAGAAAAGATAAACAAGTTATTTCTTTTAGATCAGTAGCCTCTGGAAGCTCACAAAGAATATCTTGTGGAGAATAGAATAAACATTCAATTTTCTTGCTGCCACAGGAATCAACTTGCATAGGATGTGACACAGTTGGATCCCACCCGTCATCTTAACTATCACCCTCACCAAGAAAGGCCACATACAAGGACTGGCCAGACAGAAACAGCAAGAGAAGAAACAGCCCACTTCTGATATTTGGCAGCTTCTTCTTCATCATCACTGTCATCATCATCTTCTTCTTCCTCCTCTTCTCCTTTTCTTCCTCCTCCTTCTTCTGCTCCTCCTCCTTCTTCTCCTTTTTTTCATTTCCCCTCATTACAAGTCAGTTTCTCATGTAGATCAAACTGACCTTAAAGTCATTATCTTATAATGACCTTAAACTTTGGATCCACGTGTCTCCTCTTGTCTCCAGAATGCTAACATTACAGGTGTCTGACAAAACTAGTTTGTGAGGTTCTGGGTTGAACATAAAGCCTTGTATAAGTCAGGCAAACACTTCACCAAGTGAACTTCATTCCTACTCTTGACTTTTATTTTACATATCCCACACTGCAAGCCAACAGAATTCATTTACTTCATGTAATGTGGAACTAAATGCAAAGATCAGCTATTTCCAGGATCTAAGAGTACACTTCTGGGTTAGTATGAAAAAATGTAAAGTCATTTTGGTTATAGTTTCAGTCTTTGTTTCAGCGGTGGGAAATGAAAGAAATTTAGAGGTTAGCAATACACAATATATTTGCCAGAATTTTCATTCTATAAAATGAAGCTGGTACCCTTGGATGAGATTTCTAATATGTAAGTAGGCTATTAATAGGCAATTACCCTGAGTTGTTGTAGGTTACCCATTGCCTCTGACCTGTTTCCAAGAACAGGGTCAATGAGAGGGCCTGGTGTGCCATCGATTCAGTCTGAGATGAGATGCAAGCCTAGACTCCAAAAACCATCCATGTTCTTCTCTGAAACATGGATTAACTTAACGTTTCCAACCCTGTAAGAGATGGATTAAGTTTCTTAGATCTGTATTTGAACAATTTAAAAACAAATTTTCAAGAAAGAAGTTGATCTGCACAAGGAAGACTTGACTTTTTGAAGGTGTTTTACCCTGTGTCCATCTGTAGATTGTATAGCCTTTCTTTTTATTATTGTTATTCATTTATTTTTACACTCAAGATTTTATTCCTCTTCTGGTCCACCCTTCAAGTCTTCCTCATCCCATCTTTCCTCCCCACCCCTTTCATCTTCACAAGGATGTGCCCACGCCACCCACCCCATCAGACCTCTAAACTTCCTAGGGTCTCCAATCTCTTGAGGGTTAGATGCATCTTCTATGACTGAACCTAGACCAGGGAGTCCTCTGCTGTATATGGGTTGGAGGCCTCATCTCAGCTGGTGTATGCTGCTGTCTTGCTGATCCAATGTCTGAGAGATCTTGAGGGTCCGGGTTAATTGAGACTGCTGGTCCTCCTACGGGGTTCCTCTCCTCTTTTGCTTCCTCCAGCTTTTCCTTAATTCAATCAGAGGGGTCAGCAGATTCTGTTAGTTGGTTGGGGTGCACATATCTGCATCTAACTCTTTCAGCTGCTTGTTGGATCTTTTGCAGGTCAGTTGTGATAGGTCCCTTTTTGTGAGTGCTCCATAACTTCAGTAGTAGTGTGAGGGCTTGGGGCCTCCCCTTGAGCTGGATCCCACTTTGGGCCTGTCACTGAACCTTCTTTCCCTCAGGCTCTTCTCCATTTCCATTCCTGCCTTTCTTTCAGACAGGAAGAATTATGGGTTAGAGTTTTAACTGTGGGAAAGCAACCCCATCCCTCACTTGATGCCCTGTCTTTCTGTTGGAGGTAGGATCAACAAGTTCTTTCTCCCCACTGTAGGGCCTTTAATCTAGCATCCCTATCTTTGAGTCCTGAGAGTCTCTTACTCCCCAGGTCTCTGGTACATTTTGGAGGTCCTTCTAATTTCCTTCCGCCCTGAGTTGCCTGTTTCCATTCTTTCTGCTGGCTCTCAGACCTTCAGTTTCCCCCACCAATACTAGATCATGTTACCCTGTTCTCCCACCTCTATCCCCTTTTGCTTTCCTGTCCCTTCCTCCCTCCCTGCTTGTAGTTGCTTTCTTCCCCTTCCCAAGTTAGACTGAGGCGTCCTCACTTGGACTCTTCAGTTTGTTGACGTTTTTGACTTCTGTGGACTGTATTTTGGGTATTCTCTGTACTTTTTATTTTTTGTCTAATATCCAGTCAATGAGAACATACTGAGCATGTCCTTTTGGGTCTGAGTTACCTCACTCAGTAAGGATGTTATTTTCTAGTTCCATCCATTTGTCTGCAAAACTCAGGATGTCCTCATTCATAGTAGCTGAGTAGTATTCCATTGTGTAAATGAACAACATTTTCTGTATCCATTCTTCTGTTATGGGATATCTGGCTTTTTTCCATGTTCTGGTTATTACAAATAAAGACACTATGAACATAGTAGAACACATGCCCCTGTGGCATGGTAGGGCATCTTTTGAGTGTATTCCAAAGAGTGGTATTGTTGGGTCCTTACGTCTTTATCCAATTTTTTGAGGAACCTCCAAATTGATTTCCAGAGTGGTTGTACCAGTTTGCAATCCCACCAGCAATGGAGAAGTGCTCCTCTTTCTCCACATCCTTGCCAACATTCATTGTCACCTGAGGTTTTGAGATGGTATAGCCTTTATTGTAATGTTTCCTTCCTGTAGTAGGTACTGCTCTAAGTGTTAACACATTTGGCACAACATATTCAACCTTAAAAGATTAATCTGAAATAAGGGACAAATACTTAAATCATTTTATTGGTGTACTCTGGGAAACATGTATGTGTTGGTGAAGGTATGCTATCTGATAATTATGAATATAATATGATATAACTACTATATCTAATATCTAATATATATCCAATAAGTATATATTTTATACCTTATTTTATATTTTTATAAATATATTTAATATATTATACAAATTATATATTATACAAAATAGCTATATTTTTATATAAGCACATCCAATATAATTATTATTTATCATGTATTGTATATCATATAACATTATTGTATATTATATTCATTATTATGTTAGTATATTTTATTCATAAGTAATAAATAATATAAACTATATTATATATTTATTATAATATATAATAAATATGTGTAAATTTTATATTTATATATTTATATATTATATATCTATTATATACATGTAAATATATATTCATGCATGATATTTGATATCTAATATTTTCATATTGCTATGTACTAATATTTATTTTATAATATAAAATATATACAATAATGTTATATTAAATGTTATATGTAACATGTAACATGCCAATGATATCACATATATCATATGTATCACACATATCACAGCACACAACACACATGACACATCATATGTCACATATCATGTTACATATCACACATCATATGTCACACATCATATATCACTTATGGTTACTTATAATTTATAATTTCATTAAAACCTGCATGTTGATTATAGCATGAAAAAGAAGGACAATACTAAGATTGCATTATTTTTCAACATTCTTTAAATAGATAAATTTTTTGGCAAAATCTCATGAGTGCAAATAAAAGACAGTGATGACACTACGGTGAATAATATCAGTTTTTAAAATGAACTTCTCAGTTTTACCCACAATTGTTGCTTTGTAATGAGAAAACAAATTTTCAGTAGCTTATTGGTTCAGATCCAGTTAAAACAGACATAAAAATTATAGTCTGGCAAGTAGGGGCACAAGATTATAAGTGTGAAAATGTTTTGTAGATCCGATGTGCAAACCTCTGTAGGTTGCACACTGCACACATGTGTGGGCTGAGTTGGCAGTGTGAGGCTAAAACCAGCCATGCTTATCATACCAAGTCATGGTCCTGTAGTGCTGCTCCAGATACACAGGACTACACAATCCCTGTATATGCAGCACTACACAGTGGTGGTTTCATTCAATTTCAAGTGTTGGGATCACTTTCTTGGGGGCCAGCATTCTTGATGTGTCAATCAAAATATTTTTTAAAGTTAATTTTCATTGGACATAAGGATAATGTCATATTGGCAGGTAAATGTAATGATTCCGAAAAGGTCTTCTTTGATTATGACAATGATTCTACACAAAGCATGATGGGATATTTATTTTAGAATTTATTTCCATTAGTGTGAAACAAGAATACCACCAACTACTGAAAAATTCAAGTTTTCAAAATTTAGCTGTGTCTTGCCTGGAAGACAGTATTTCAGTAGAAGTGCTTCAGCCTCCCAACCTGCTGGGATAGCAGGGCAATATCTGCTATCTTTGACTTACTTTCTTTCTTTCTTTCTTTCTTTCTTTCTTTCTTTCTTTCTTTCTTTCTTTCTTTCTTTCTTTCTCTCTCTCTCTCTTTCTTTCTCTCTCTTTCTTTCTCTCTCTCTCTTTCTCTCTCTTTCTTTCCTTCCTTCTTTCCTTCTTTCTTTCTTCTTTCTTCCTATAAGTTTTCAAATCTATTAGCCTTAAAATGGTGTTCTAGAAACTATATTTATTATTTGCTTTTGATGTATAAAAGATAGCTTATGCATACTTGAAAATCTCACTTGAAATTTTAGATTTAAGATATCTGAAAAACGAATTTTTTTATTAGTTATCGTTGGGAGTACTTTAAAGTTTTTACAGTGTATATTTATAAAATAGAGAAAAGACAAACACCTAAATATTATAGAACTTCTAGGGGACAGTGTTTATTTACACTGTTTATGTACAAAATAAAAAATTAAAAACTAAAAACTTTAAACATTTTATTACTAAGGTTTATACTATTTCACTTTTACTTTCTGTATTTATTTCAGAAATAAATACTGAAGATCTTTGTGTATCTGCAGTGAACACTTTTATCATAACATAATATTAGGTTAAAATTATGTGAGTTCACATTGTGAAAAAAAAGAGCCAGCATTTAAATACATCTTTGAAATAGGACTTACAAAGGAGATTCTGTTCAAACCTTTATAGGTAATTATATGTACACATAGTCATGTTTATATATAAATCATAGTTGCTTTGAATGATTACAACTGAATTTAAGTTTGAAATGAGAGAGATATAGTTTAAAACTTCTGAGCAAAGAAATTTAAAAACATTTTTCAAATTTTATGTAGTCTTACAGTTTGTGGGAGGAAAATCCCCAAAATAAATAAGGTAAAATAATCAAACAGAAGGCAATTTTGTATCAAAAACCTACTTAAACTGAGGGTGGAACTCAGTGGTAGAGCCTGTGGATAGCATGCTTGAGGCCCTGGCAATGATTTCCAGCACTGTAAAAAAAAATCATGTCATAAAATTTAACAGCCAAATAAATCTTGGCAGGCCTGACTGCAGAATGTCACTGTAGAGAAATTGAACTGACAGTACAAATATGTTTGCAGGGTATTGTTTTGTTCCAGTGTTATTTAAATTCTACAAATCTAAAACAGAAAGTTTATTTAACAGATGCCAAGTCAATCTCTGTATGCACTCCATTCCTTGTTACCCGGGAAATGATGTACTTTCTGCTTAATGATGCTGAAAATCACTCCAAGGACACCAAGCCAAATATGGAGGAGACCCATTGCATGCTGCAATTTGGAAACCATCAGTTATTTCTGTCATGTGGCATGAACTTTGTTTAAAGGGCCAGTAGCACAAGACTATAACTTTTTGAGTGTATGCTTAAAATGTTTAACCACAATACTCATTTCTCATCAGTGATTCAGAATGTAAGCAGTCTTTTGTTTTTTGCTCATAAAATATATTCATATGAATACTGATTATAATGAAAACATTTGTAAAATAGAATTACATAGCATTACAGGGCCTCAAGTGGAGGGGCAGGGTTACTAATCCATAGTCAAAATTTCTGACCCCAAATTTTTCCTGTCTAAAAGAACTGTTGAGACAAAAATGGAGAAGAGACTTAAGGAAAGGCAGTCCAATGACCAGCCAATCTTGGGATCAGTCTTATTGAAGGGCACCAGTACCTGACACTGTTACTGATACTATGATGTACAGGCATCCTTTTGAACAAACTCTGGTTGGCAGTCTTGGTGAACTAAACATTAATAAGACATCCTGTAGTTTTAACAAAACCACTGTAAGAGGGTTATTTAAGATAACAAACTAGTGATAATTTTAATCTGTGTGGTGGAGATGATTTTTCAGAACAAGATATATTCAACCAGTTCTTCAACCAGCACAGGACTAATTTGGGATGTTCTTTCATATTTCATATATATATGTATATATATATATATATGTATTTACTTCATAAGTTGATTTAGGGTCTATAGTCATTTTAACAAGCAAGGGCTCAGGCATCACTTGCACTATGATGCTGAAATCTGATGATCTTATTTTGCTCTGTAGAGAGATGCAAAGGTTTGATTAACATGCACAGTGCCCTGGGTTCAATCACCAACACCAGAGAGTGGGAAGAGAGAAAAGAGAAGAGAAAAATAAAATTATGCACTAAGTTTTGTTTTGTCTTGTCTTTTGGCAATCTAAGCAAGCCACTTTTAAAAATAGTGTGTTTATCATTTTAGAGTGCAGGGCATTGCCATGGAGTTTATGTAAGAAAATGTACTGAATAAAAATATCTACATTAGCACAAAGAAATGCAGCTATGGGCCTGGAGAGATGGTTTGGTAAGGAGCTTTGCTGAGCTTGGAGAGACTGGAGGACGGATTCTCACTGCCTGCCTTGTGTCTCACAACAAACTGTGCCTCCAGGTTCAAGAGGTCAAATGCCTCCTCTGGCTATTGTGGGTACTCATGTGGTTCACAAAATACATATGTACATACATACATACATACATACATACATACATACATACATACATACATAAAACAATAATAAAGTTATAAATAAATTTAGAAATAGAAAGGGAAAAATGACTCTGCTTTCTGGTGGCACAACTTAATCTGTCCAATAAAGAAAGTTTATTAGTTTATTTTGGTTGAGTGATTTTTTTTGATGTCTATTTTTGTGAACTCTGGTTAAGAAATAATTACATTCGCATTTTCCTGACTAGATCCTAAAGGTGTAATATCATACTCTGTAGCTTTACTTTTGACTACTTATGGATTCCCTTTTTCTACCACCGTTCACTAACCTTTTCACTTCCAAACCCCAACACTACTTAGTAGAGAGAGAAGATTAGAGGGTAAATGAGGCATAGATCTCATTAGACTAATTCCTGCTGGTTAGGGGTGTCAAGTTCCTTGTGGTACTGTTGGTTTTTTAGTCAAGATATCTTCAACCAGCAACCAGCAACCAGCAACCAGCAACCAGCAACCAGCAACCAGCAACCAGCAACCAGCAACCAGCAACCAGCAACCAGCAACCAGCAACCAGCAACCAGCAACCAGCAACCAGCAACCAGCAACCAGCAACTGGCAATGCAACAGCAACAACAGCAGCGGCAGCACCAAAGCAGCAACCAGTAGCAACAAGAGCAGTAGTCATTGTTGATCTTGCATCTCTAATATTTTTATACCCAGTCAAGAGTCCCCAAAATTCCCAATGTCGTACACTTTCAAAACTATCTGCAGGAGGCAAAATCATGCTCCTGCCAAGGAATGAGACTCGTAGTCTGCTGCTGTGAACAATCTGAAGAAGCCCCATATTCCATACCTGGGATTAAAACAAGAACATATCCCTATAACATTTCTTTGTTTTTAAAGAAACTAAAATTCTCATCATAGTATCCTCTTAAAATTCCAGTCCCACAATCTTCTTTTCTAAACAACTTAAGATGATCAAAATCATACATCATAAAAATATTACTATTTCAGAGAGACTCTTGTACTATAATATATTTCTGTGTAGTTTAAGCTTTTAAGGTCTGATCTTGCCTCTATTTTGTTATATATTTGAGTTCCAGAAGGATCTGTATATGGTACAAAAGGCTAGTGCATGATTCAAATTTTAGAACTAACATCTACATGCATAATATCCATCTCACCTTTGTTTTGACTATATCAAGACCTTTACCCTTGAGCTACACTACAAACAAGTAGGTGATTTTTACAAATGTACTTGCTGTCTGAATTTTTAGAGGAAAACTATAAGAAAACAACATATTACATATAAATACATGATTTATGTATTAAAAACCTTGAACTTTTATTAGTTAAGGCTTATATATCATGAGCAGAACAAATGGTGTAATTGAGCACTTATTAATAGCAATGTAATGTTTAAAGGTTTGTATACTTAGTGAAGAAAATGAAATTCTCCTCTCTCTCTCTCTCTCTCTCTCTCTCTCTCTCTCTCTCTCTCTCCCTGTGTGTGTGTGTGGGGGGGAGACAGAGACAGAGAGACAGAGACAGAGAGAGAGACAGAGAGAGAGGCAGTGTGGAAATAGTCCTGGGCATCATTTCACATTCCTCACTATAAAATATGATGGGCATTAGAATAAACTTTGTTTAGTATATTTAAAAAATGTGCTTCAAAATATTAACACAATTCTCTCTGCCTTTTGCATGTCATATAGTTTGAGGGATTTTAGTACAAGAACAAAGGATCACGAACAAACTTGCTTAGTTGTGCTTCTGCATCTAGAAGCACTTTAATGAACACATTTCCCTTCTCTAAAGCCTTTCACATCTTCAGAGTTAGGATTTTTCTACTAGAAAGTGTCTTGGGTGATCCATGACATGGGGACTTTGGCAAAGATGTCAGTGTAGAATGTCATGCATTTCTGCCATCATGCTGGTAACAGATCAGGTGTTAAATGGAACTAGTTAGGAGGCTGTGTACCTCCAGGTTGTGCCTGAATATGCTCTAGGCTCAATGTGGAACTAGTCCCAGAGTGTATGATATTGTATATATTGCTTAATGATTTGTGCCTTGTTTTCCTCATTCATAAAGCAGAATAATAGCAAATGGCTTTACACATATTACAAAGCTATATGTCTATGTAAGGTTGTGAAATAAGCATTAGTAATTCTCTGCTCTAAATATTGCAGTGTCAGTTGAGTTCAGATCCTTTACAATGAGGGGTATGAGAGATGGAGTTAAAAGATGATCTGAAAGGGAAGAATAGGTGATTAGTGACTCTGGTGGCTTGGATGGAAATGTTCCCCATATGGTCCCAGTTGGTGGTGTTGTTTGGGCAGAGAATGGGACTTTTAGAATGTGAAGTCTTATTAGATGAAGTATGTTATTGGAAGCAGGCTTTCATTATTTTACATCCTCCCCCACTTCCAGTACACTCTGCTTTCAGTGTGGAGTTGAAGATGTGATCTCTTCCTGTTCGGGTCTCCTACTCAAATGCACCCAACCCTGTCACTGTGGATAAATCCATAAAGCAAAACAAACCCTTTCTTCCCTAAGTACTTTGGATATGGTATTTTATAAGAGCAATTAACCTTAGGTTTGACAGTCTTGAAAATTCTGCATACGATACATGATGATATAAATTATAATAAATATTGAGAACAGACGATGGTGCTCATATGATCCAGCATTTGTTTATGGTGTTGGTAGAAACACAATCAATAAACTCTTATTTTTCTGAATTTAACTCACTGAAGACTATTTTGTAGGTTGGAGAATTTATATCTAAATTTGAATTGTAATGCTGAAGCACAAACTTGTAGGCTATTTCAACCAACAGTTATACTATTAATATTTTTTGAGAAAAAGTTATGAGAAAATGAAGTTACCAAAAATATCTTGTTGTCCTTTTGGTATTGACATCAGTTGACAGTTACATACATAAATTAAATAATATAGTTTTTGACGTGCAAATGTAAATATACACATGTATGTTAGTAATGGAACCTTTCCTCCATTTTTGCCTTTGTCAAGTTTACATACTTATAAAGACTCTATATTCTCTCTAGGCTTTACAGTTTATTTTCACTACAAATGGCTTTAAATCGGATGGTTTGTGAAACCATAGAATGACTTCAGACCAGGAATACATATATAAAAGCATTTGTCATGTATCATGCTGAATATGGATCATTTAACATCCTTAGACAAGCAAATCCCTTGAAGATATATCTGCTGAATTGACAAGGTTACAGTTCACACTACCAAGGGCGTGCAAAAGAACACTCCTCCTCTTCAATACTATTATCCCAGGAAGTGGGAATAGATCTACTTCAAGTCCCAGATATACTGCTGTTGGGCTGATACCCAAAAGACTCTTCATACTATTATAGAGATACTTGTTCAGACATGTTCATTGCTTCTCTGTTCATAACAGCCAGAAATTGGAAACAAACTAAATATCCATCACCAGATCAATGGATTTGGAAAATGTATATTTATAGAATGGAATATTAGCCAGCTATTATGAAAATGAAATCATAAAATTCACAGGTAAACAGATGGAATAGAACTATCATCCTGATGGGGTAACCAAGCCCCAGAAAGAAAAATATGATATGCATTCTTTTATATGTAGACCTTAGTTTTTATGCCTTTGATAAGCATGCTAAAGTATGAATACTCTCAGTGGTTAAGGATAGAGTAGGGAACTAGGGGGAGCGAAAGATGTCCAAAGGAAATTAAATGGAATACACAGTTAAAGAGAAATAGGCAGGAGACTGGAACAGGAAGATTAAGCAGAGAAAGGATGAGAAGAGGAAATAAGGAAGAAACATGGGAAAGACAGCTAATGTTAAGAGTTATTTGCAAATTATTACACTAGAAGCCTCTTAAAATACATCTTTATATGAAAGAAATATAAATAGAATTACCAAATAACAAAGGAGACAATGTTAAATTGCTTGCCACCAAATCAAACTTCCAATGCCTGGAATGGGTTTTATCTAATAGAATTGTTGGCTAGAGGGGCCCCGTGGAAATCATCAAACAACTCAGACTATTGCCATGCTATTGGTTGTTCTCCACAAACTGACAGTCTGGTTCTTTTGCTGTAGATGTCACCTATATATTTCATGAAATACAAAGAAGTTGACCTAACTCGAACTTTCAGGCCTACTGACTATTTAGTGTTCCTATTACTGGAAGACACTCTGCACATTACCAGAAGCAAAGGTAAACACAAATATTGCTCCAAACATTTCACTCTACCATGGTAAGCTGCATGCATCACATGCTGATGCAATCACAGCACAAATGTTCTGAGAGTAACCAACCAATATCTGACTGGATTTAAGGCCCACTCCATGATGTGGAATTCATGCCTGACATTGCTCAGGTGTACAAGGACCTGAGACTAGATAGGACATGAAAGTGTGGGAAAATCAAATACAAGTGTTTTGCAAAAGGACTATAGCAATAAAATGATCCCAGATGTCATTCTATTATACCTTTAGAACAGTGTCTCACTCACCATACTTACAGAAGCTTCTTCCTGAATTAGATGAAAACTAATACAGAGACCCACAACTAAACATGTGGAGAAGAGATGTTGTAACACTCAATTTTAAATGGTAACATCCAATCTTCATCAAATCCCTCCCCCTAGGTCTCAGGGATCTACAGATGATAACAAGCAGTGTCTTTAGTCACTCTGGACTACTGAACATATGAACCCAGAGAGTGTGGCAGCATCCAAGGGGCTGCTTGCTACTGATTAGAGTTGAAGAGTTTGACAACAAAATCCAATCTTTGTTATCAGGATATCTCCAACTTCTTGTTTCTTTCCTCTCAAACATGTAACAAACCTCAACACCAGCAACCAGGAAGAGCATGGCGTAGCAACAACCAGCATAGACCCTCTTGTGGCTCCCCATTTATTCTTCTAACCTTTCTCTTCTACGTATTGTTGGAAGACCGGGAAGGATTAGAATGGAAGAGGGGTTGAAAAGGAAGTAGAGAAAGAAGAACCCATTAAAACAGCTAAAATCAAATATGCAAATATCCCATGTCTATTGCTAAAGTTTCATAAATACAATTTCAATTTCTTTCAAGTATGTCATGTACTTAGAACATATTCATTCCTTTGCTCACTTTCTACCCCTCCTCTCTCTTTCTCTCTTGATAATTTCCTTCCAACATTTCCAACATCTAGTATCTCGTCTGCTTTCATGATATATATTATCATGATATATATATATATATGCTTTGCCTGGTATCCTGGTATTTGTGAGACAGAGTTGTGGTCATTTGGAATTTTAGGTCATAGTTTGCTAGGGCATACTTAGGGACTTTGAAGGAATCTCATGTGGTATCTTATATCAAATAAATATGATAACAAATAAGTTGTTAATTGAATTTATTCAGGCATTTCAATATGTTTCTAATCTGTCACCTGTCCTTAGCTTCACTCAGTTTTGTTATTATTTATTCAAAAATCTTATTTTATATAAATGAATATTTCAGTCTTCTTTTCTAGGTGGTTCTAAAATTTAAGTAATATTTAGAATGTGTTATTATTTAGAATGAAAATTATTAACCTAAAATTAATAATAATTAATAGTAATTAATAATTAATATATTTATAGTTTCTTCTATGATGTGTGGCTTCATTTTTAATAGTTAGTTTCCAAACTACTTAATGTGATAAGAAATATGTATTTAATTTTGTATTTTTTGTGCCTATTCAATTGTCCTGGTACAATTAATACCAAGCACAAAGATGTTGTCTTTCTTATGTATTTAATTTTACTCGTGCTTGAGTCTGCCTGGGCCATCTGTTCCTTTTACCTGCCTGTCTGTGCATTTGCCAGCACCACATGTTTTACTTACAATGGCTTTAGGATACTTTAGTTTCTAGCTGAGCTGATATCTTCCCATGGATTTCTCCCCTCCCAGCTATTTGTGCTCTCTATATTTCCATGTAATTAAAAAAATACTGCATGTTCTTTCAAATTAACTATACTAAATATAGGAAGAAGTACTTGCTTCAACTGAAACTGTATTAATTTTAAATATTAATTCTAAATAAAAATGACTCTTTTCTTTCTATTTAATAAAAATATTGGTTCAAACTGAACCAAAATTCACCATATCCTCATTCTGTTCTCAAACTCACAAGCCTCTTGCCCGGACCTTTCAAGTGCTAGTATTAGCGGTATGTGCCACCAGGCCCATGTCATAATTGACATTTAATCACAAACCAATCAAATAGCTTAATATATGGATCCTGCATTCAACAAAATAATCTCAAAAGTTTCACCCTTCTGTAAAATATGACTTTGAACCTCAATGGAATATTTACAAGTTTTCATGATGAGTTTCATCAATTGTTGTTTTTGAATGTCACTGAAATATGTGTGTTGAATTTTGTCAATGTATTTTAAAATATTCATGCAAATAATCACATGCCTTTTCTCCTGAGGTTTATCCATTTTGTGAAGTGTTCCTTTCTTTAATTCTATTATCCAATCCTATTATAAAGAATAACTATGCTCCTGAAATGAATAACACTTGATCACTGTATATTATTTGCATCAATTTATGTGTTGCCTCTATGTTATTTTATGAGCTGTCAGTGTTAATTTATCAATAGAACAGTATCACCATTCAAAAGAATTTATTGGGGCTGGGGATTTAGCTCAGTGGTAGAGCGCTTACCTAGGAAGCCCAAGGCCCTGGGTTCGGTCCCCAGCTCCGAAAAAAAAGAACCAAAAAAAAAAAAAAAAAAGAATTTATTAAAATGTTGCTATTTTTGTCAATAAAATGGCCCAATGAGTAACAGTACCTGTTGCACTCATGCCTGATTGCCTAAATTCAGTCCACGTTACCCATATAGTGGAAGGAGGCTGGCTTGTGAAAACTGTACTTTAATATCGATGCATGTTGTGGTACATACTCCCTCAATAATAATGTAATAAAATCTTAAAAACATTACTAGGCTTTGTGACTAAAGTTTGTGGTATTAAGATAATCTTTGTACAGACTGGTTTTGTGAGTCAACTTGACACAAGTTGGAATTATCAGAGAGAAATAAGCATCAGTTGAGGAAATGACTCCATGAGATCTCAACTAGTGATCAAGAAGGAAGGGTCCAGTACATTGTGGGTTGTGCCATCTCTGGGCTGGTAGTCTTGGGTTCTATAAGAAAGCAATCTGAACCTCATGTGGTCTGTGAATTGTATCTTGGGTGTTGTGAGCATTTGGGCAAATATCAACTTATCAGCAAGTGCATACCATGTGTATTCTTTTGTGATTGGGTTACCTCATTCTGGATGATATTTTTAAGTTCCATCAATTTGCCTAAGATTTTATGAAGCCATTGTTTTTAATAGCTGAGTAGTTGTCCATTGTGTAAATTTACCACAGTCTCTGTATTCATTCCTCTGTTGAAGGACATCTGGGTTCTTTACAGTTTCTGGCTATTTTAAATCGGGCTGCTATGAACATAGTGGAGCATGTGTCCTTGTAATATGTTGGAGCATCTTTTGGGTATAGGTCCAGTAGTGGTACAGCTGGGTCTTCAGGTAGTACTACTATGTCCAATTTTCTGAGGAATGGCCAGACTGATTTCCAGAGTGGTTATACCAGCTTGCAATCCTACCAACAATGGAGGAGTGTTCCCCTTTCTTCACATCCTTGCCAACATCTGCTGTCACCTGAGTTTTTGATCTTAGTCATTGACTGGTGTGAGGTGAAATTTCAGGGTTGTTTTGATTTGTATTTCCCTGATGACTAAGGATGTTGAACATTTCTTTAAGTGTTTCTCGGCCATTTGATATTCCTCAGCTGAGAATTCTTTATTAAGCTCTGTACGCTATTTTTAATAGGGTTATTTGATTCTCTGGAGTCGAACTTCTTGAGTTCTTTGTATATTTTGGATATTAGCCCTCTGTGCAATGTAGGATTGGTAAAGATCTTTTCCCAATCTGTTGATTGCCCTTTTGTTCACATGAAGATCAAGAAGAAGGAAGACCAAAGTATTGATGCTTCAGTCCTTCTTAGAAAAGGTAACAAAAATATTCACAGGAGGAAATATGGGGACAATGTGTGGAGCAGAGACTGAAGGAAAGGTCATCCAGAGACTACCCCACCTGAGGATCCATCCTATATACAGCCACCAAACCCAGGCAATATTGCAGATGCCAAGGAGTACATGCTGACAGAAGCCTGATATAGCTGTCTCCTGAGAGGCTCTGCCAGAGAGTGACAAATACAGAGGCGAATGCTCCCTGCCAACCATTGAACTGAGAGTAGGGTTTCCAGTGGAGGAGTTAAGAGAAAGAACTGAAGGAGCTAAAGGGGTTTGCAACCTTATAGGAAGAGCAACAATATCAACCAACCAGACCCCTCTCCCCACTCCAGAGCTCCCAGGGACTAAACCACCATCCCAAGTGTACATAGAGATGGAACTATGGCTCCAATCACATATGTAGTAGAGGATGGCTTTGTCAGGCATTGATGGGAAGAAATGCCCTTGGTTCTGTCAAAGCTCTATGCCCCAGTGTAGTGGAATGTCAATGTGGGGAGTTGGGAGGCATCGGGTGGGTGGGTAAAAAAACACCCACATAGAAGCAGGGGAAGGAGAGTTAAGATGGTGGGGTTTCTGGAGGGGAATTTGGGAAAAGGGATAACATTTGAAATGTAAATAAAAATAAATCCAATGAAAGAAAAAAGAAAGAAAGCTGAGCAAGCCAGGTAAAGCAAGTCAGTAAGTAACATCCCTTCATGACCTCTGCATCAGCTCCTGCTTCCTAACCTGCTTGAATTCCAGGCCTTACTTCCTTTGGTGATGGACAGCAATGTGGAAAGTGTAAGCTGAATAAACCCTTTCCTCCCCAACTTCTTGGTCAGGATGTTTTATACAGAAATAGAAACCCTATGTAAGACAATCTTGTCTTTGAAAAGTTGAAAGAGGGACTGGAGAGATAGCTCAGTGAGTAACAACATTTGCAGTATAAGCATGAAAAACTAACTATATTTCTGCTCCCACCTAAAAAGGTTTGAGGTAGCCAGGCATGTGCTGGTAACCTCAAAGCTGTGGTAGGGCAGAGACAGAAATATCTTACCTCTGAGCCTAGGACTCTGAGTGGGCAGATTCAGGAGGATCGTTGGGGCTTCCAGGCTGTAAACCAAGCTCCAGCTCAGTAGGAGAGCATCTCAAAGGAAAAAGGCAGGGAGTAATAGACCAGGACATCAGACACCTTTTTCTACCCTCCATATCCACATACACAAACGCATGTACAAAACACACACACACACGCATGCACACACACACACATACGCATGCACGCAGGCATGCACGTACCACCCCCCATACACACTCACACACACCTTCACCCACAGGCATGCACATACGGCTCCTCCCACTCCCCCTTCACAGAGTCCCCCATTCTTCCCCTTCTGAGAAGGAGGGGACCACCTGGATTTCCCTCTATCCCTTGCACATCAAGTCTCTGCAGGATTAGGCACATTCTCTCCAACTGAGGTCAAACAAGGTAGCCCTGTTGGGGGTCAGATTCCACAGTCAAATTACAGCTTTAGAGAAAGTCCTTGCCCTATTGGTGGACCCACATGAAGACTGAGCTGCCTGTCTGCTACATATGTGCTGGGGTGCTAGGTCTAGCCCCATGTCTGCTACATATGTGCTGGGTGCTAGGTCTAGCCCCATGTCTGCTACATATGTGCTGGGTGCTAGGTCTAGCCCATGTATGCTCTTTGTTTAGTGTCTCAGTCTCTGAGCACTCCCAGGGGTCCAGGTTACTGTTGGTTTTCCTGTGGAGCTCTCATCTACTTCAGGGTCTTCAATCCTTTCCTTAACTCTTCCATAAGAGACCCCGACATCTGTCCAATGTTTGACTGTGGGTATCTGCATCTGTTTAAGTCTGTAGCCTCTGAGTAGACAACTATGCTAGATTCCTGTCTGTAAGCATAACATGCTTAGTGCTGCTAGCCAACCTGTTCGGGGATATCCTGTTTCTGTCTTCCAAAGCTGGAAGCAGAAGTGGCTTCCTGGCCTGTGAGCATTTACATGGGTTGTAGAAATCTGAACTTCCAGTTCTCACTCATTGCCAGCAAATGTTTTAACCATCTCCCCAGTCATATTGTCAATATACATATATGCATACATATATACATACACATGAACATATACTACTGCCCAAAAAGCATAGTTTGAATTTTTTGAGTGATGATATTATAAATAGAGAGGAAATAAAAGTTTTGTTGTTGTTGTTGATTCTGAGGGAATTTGATTGGAAATATAGCTTGTTTTTAATTTATGGAAGTAATTGAAATGTTATTTTTAATAATGCATATTAAAAGTCCATGAATGATATATTCCTTAGATGACATATGGTTGTGACAGGGGCCCAAAGAGCACGGTATAAAGTTCGCTTCCATGTACAGGGTAGATATAACTAATAAATGTTAAGCTTTGTTCCTTTCACTCTCACCTGGCTCACAGCAGGCCTGAATACCCCAAGTGCAGAAGCAGACAGGGAGTAGGGGGTAGACAGTTGGGGATGCTCAAATCCCATAATTACAGTCCTTCTGTACCAAGTTTGTTCTTTGAAGTTAGACTTTATAGTGCATTGAAAAAAGTGTCAACTACACATTTCAAAATGTTGCTGAACTTCTGTATTATAGTGGAGTTTCCCCAAGAACCACACTTTTCACTCAACATAGAGTCACAGAAGTACAATCAATGAATAAAAAATTACTCCAGTTTTCACTCTGTATGCACGCATTCTATACCAGGGTGTTATGAATAGTTTCAGCTCTCACCAACTACATACAATATCATTCATTTTTTGTTTCATCCAGTAGACATGCAGTGTAATGAAATAATAGAAGATTTTGTAAGGCATGTCATAGAAAAACAGACATTTCAGGATTGAAAACTATAGTTTCTAATTTTCCTCAACAAACACTGGGGTTACAAATTTTAGAAAAGTTAATGCTAATTATCTTTTAGTTAATTAGTTAATTAGTTAATGCCTAATTTTAGTCTCATCTAACTAGAATATCGCAAAACTTTTGGTTTTCATACACTTTTGTAGTGCTAGTAAGTGAGCCAATGGCCTCAAACTTTCTATACAAAAGCATCATGTAAATATCTCTTTTATGTACTCTGATGAAGGGATGAGATGGAATGCTTACCTATGCTGTGCAAATAAATAGCTTAGGCTGAGCTCAGAGCATTTCTATCTGTGTACTATCTCTAGGCATAGACCTAGAAGCTTCTAGCCTCTGAGCAATCTAATCATCCAAGATGATTGGATCAATCCAGCTTCTCTCGGCTTCTGCCTGAATTGATCTGCCTGGCCGCATACTAACTTTGGGAATCTATTCTAACATTCTGGCTTTTTCTCATTCTCTGGCTCATTATATCTTCACCTTTGTTTAGCCTGTCTCTGTAAAACTGTCCTAGTGAAGCTATCTCACACACACACACACACACACACACACACACACACACACACACACACACACACGCACACACGAATGCATGCACACACACATGCACCCCTCTTCTCTCTCTCTCATTATTCTTTCCCATGCTGTTCTCATGTGACTTTTGGCATATCCTATCTCTGACTCATTCTATCAAATCTTTCTTGGATTCATCACTTTTTCTGCCCCTCATTTAAATGTCACTTTCAAACTTGGCTACTTCCTTCTACAAACGAACTTTACTTTCATTGTTAGGTGTTAAAGGTGTGTGCTAATAGCATGTCTATATTATAACCAGATCATACTGTAATTCAGGCATGTATATGATCAGGGTAGATCATATGTTTGAAAGTGATTTCTTGTCAGTGTAGCCATATTATTGGATTAAGATTCCTCTACAGCATTATCACTATATTCTAAGCCCTATAGGTCTCTTCTTTACCAACAAATTATTGTTACTTATTTTAAAGAGATGTGTATGTACATGGTTTTACATGCAGAACTGTGAATGTGAGTACTGTGCCCTCGGGCAAGAAGTATGTGACTTGCAGTCACATTCATTTGCAGGCTACATAATGTGGGTGCTGGGAACCTAAGTAAGGTTCTTTGCAAAAGTGGTGTGAACTTTCAACCACTGAGCTATCTCTCCAGGCCCCTATACCTCTTTAAAACTTTGAAATGAATGAAATCCCACAGAGTTTTTTTTTTTATGTTTTTATTTGTCACGTGAAATATTGACATGGAAAATATAAAAACGTAGCCATACATTTATTTCATAAAATCAATAATGAATTTACTTGTTTATATCAGTAAATATGTTTTCTAATACGAAAATTGAAAGGCTCTATTAAGAATGAACTCTGCCACCCCAGACCCAAGCATGGCAAACATGGCACCAATAGATTTTGCCTTTTACCTTTCTCCCTATTGCTAAACTGCATTCCTAACGCTCTTCTCCAAGGTATAGTCCCTTACTTGGCTGCTGACTCATTCCTGGAACTGATCACCATGTTCCAGCTATCAAGACCTCAAGGACCAGCAATCAAAACCCGTTATTTGGACTACCTTATTATTATCATACCCAATCAGAATTTACGAACACACTCTAGTTCATTCTAATACAGACCAGACCCCTAAATTTCCTCTTATAATTAGTACTTGTATAGCTATTTCCTGCTATTTTTCCCTGGTTCAGATTTAGCCATCTTATCCCTTTGCCTTCTTTAAGAGATGATCTCTTTCTCTAGAGTGAGAAATGTGGGCAGAGAGTAGTCTCCTCTGGACTCCCAGGCATGTCTGCCCCTCTGAAGGTTTAGCTCTCCCTCCCACAGGATTTGGGTGCAGGGAGCTGTTTGACCGGATCCCATAAGATCCTGGCGCAGTCTGAACTGCAGGGCACCTGCAGCTTGAGTGCTCCTATCTTCCTGTTCCCAGAGGCCCTATATAGTTTACTCCTGGGTCAGGGATGTGGGCAAGAGTGGGCAGTACTGGCGGTCTCTCCTGCCCTACAGTCTCAGGAGTGCCCACCTGTCTGGGCGATGAGCTCCCTCTGCCACGGGGTTTGGGAGCAAGGAGCTGTGCGCCGGGATCAGCGAGGTTCGGGGTCCAGCTAGAAACCAGAAGTGTCCAGTCCCAAAGGGATTTTGACTTTGTGTGTCCTGAGTCCAACAGGCAGGTCACTTGGTCTTACCTATGGTCTTGGGCCTGAAGTTGCTCCTTGAGGCTAGGTTTCAGCTCTCTGTGAGGGTAGCAACCAGAAAGACTATACATGAACTGACCCTGGGCTCCAATTGCGTAGGTAGCAATGATTAGCCTAGTAAGGGCACCAGTGGAAGGGGAAGCCCTTGGTCCTGCCAAGACTGAATCCCCAGTGAATGGGATTGTTATGGGGAGGCCGGTAATGGGGGGAGGATGGAGAGGGGTACACCCAGATAGAAGAGGAGGGGGATGGGTTGGGGGAATGTTGGCCTGGAAACTGGGAAGGCAATAACAATCTAAATGTAAATAAGAAATACCCAATTTAATAAAGATGGAGAAAAAAAAAGAAATGATCTCTTTACATTGCTTTGTGCATGGATATTGGTGCTTAGGTTTGGTCTGTGCCTAAACCAGTTTCAAAGGAGAACATCCCATAATATGTGGGTTCCTTCAAAAATGCTCACTAAGAGAAATGTCCATGTCTGACACTTTACAATTTTTTCTGGTTGCAAATCCACACTTACATTTTGCCCACTGTGGCTTCATACCTCAAGTAACCTGTTATTTGTTTCTGACTTATGATCATCTGCAAGGTTTTTCAGAGTAGGAGCTGGAAGTTCACAAACATATAAACATATATGAATTCCAGAACCAATCTTTATTGAGCACTTAAAATGTGTTGGGTGCTTGTACTTTTTTTTCTTCTGTATTATCTTTTTTCTTTTCTTTTTTTTTTTTTTTTAATTGACTATTTCTTATATACATTTTCGGTGTTATTCCCTTTCCGGTTTCCGGGCAAACATCCTCCCCTCCCTTCTTTATGGGTGTTCCTCCCATCCTCCTTTGCCGCCCTCCCCCAACAATCTAGTTCACTGGGGTTCAGTCTTAGAAGGACCCAGGGCTTCCCCTTCCACTGGTGCTCTTACTAGGATATTCATTGCTACCTATGAGGGTCAGAGTCCAGGGTCAGTCCATGTATAGTCTTTAGGTAGTGGCTTAGTCCCTGGAAGCTCTGGTTGCTTGGCATTTGTTGTACATATGGGGTCTCAAGCCCTTCAAGCTCTTCAGTTCTTTCTCTGATTCCTTCAACGGGGTCCCTATTCTCAATTCAGTGGTTTGCTGCTGGCATTCGCCTCACATGGAGATCTTTGTGAGAGCTAAGCTCCATGGCTCTGTCCCCTGTTTTTTGGTCCTGACTGGCATTTTCTTCTTCCTATTTAGGTCCAAACTTTTTGGAGAACAAGCTTCCACTAGTTTTTATACTTACTTCCCATCTTTTGGGGGGAAACATATCAGTATAGAACTTTTATCTTCTGTGTGAATTACATTTATTTTATCTAATCAAAACCACATGTCATCTCATATTTAAAAGAGACAAAACTCACATTACTTTTTAAAGGAATCCCTGTCACCATTCTTAGAATTTATATCAAGAAAACATTTCCTAAATATAGTAGTGTATCTAATGTGGAATCAATACTCAGAGGTATCTTTATTTCACCAAGTGACCAAGAATGGGTCAAGACAATGATTTACATTTTTAATATATCACAGAAGTGGATATAGTCCTTTGTTCGCAGATCAGATAATGACACTGAAGAAAAATGGAGCTATTTTGGCTATGCCAAATAAAATGTATGGTAGCCTCTGGTATCAGAGGTGGTATAATTTTGGTGTGCAAATTTGTTTAGTATTGTGCTTTGCTCCCCAAGGAGTTTTCCTACTTTGTTTTCATTTCCATCTTTGATTAACAATTATTTCTTTAGCTTAGGGTTTTAATTCATGCCAGAAATCAATGTGGAATTTTTGTGAAGTGAAACACTTTGAATCTTCATAGCTAAAGTTGTGCTGTTAAGTTTTCCATGTGATTTATTAAAAAGATATTTATTACATTACTTAAATGTAAATTCTAAAACTCTCTAGTGTTGCAGTAAGAGAGTTGAAATATTTTTGGGCATAGTGTCACATTATGATTTTATGGGGTTAAATACTTGTAGGTGGTCTGTGACCAAAATGCATGTGATAGGTCACAGTACAAGCTCCATGAAAAATAAAAAATAAAAAGCCAAAATCTGAAGAATCCTAGGAGAGTTTAATGATTATAATCTGGTATGCTTTATCATATCACAGCATCATCTCTTACAGCATTTTTGTTTGTTTACTTGTACCTCAATACTTTACCTCTAAAGGGAATTTCTAGTTTAGAGGTGAAATATAATTCTCTACAAAAAATAATAACTTCTGATACAACTTAAAGAAAATTTTAGTGAATTATGATCAGAAACCTTGCCCAGACATATTGTCTCATGAGTGAGAGAAGAATGTAAATAATGATTTCTGAAGGACTTAACAACTTATCCATAAATATGCTGGGTCAGGTTCCAGCTAACTGACTCCTATCCTAATAAATTAGACACCAGCTTTTTTCCTATTATGGTCATTGTTGGATGGACACACACACACACACACACACACACACACACATACATGCACACACACACACAGATGCAAACACACACACACACACACACACATTTTCCAATTATGGAAAACTTACTAGGAATAAAATCTTTTATTAGAACATGATTTTTCTGGTATTCTCAGATTTATAGAGAGTGAAACAAAACAGTAAAGAGGTCATTTTGCTGTGATGTAAATATGGCCCTAGTGCCCAGCAGATTCTTAATGCCATTTGAATTAAAAGCAAGTTTGACAGCCTTCCAATGCTTGGAAATATCACTCAGTTGGTAACGTGCCATGGTCTTATTTCTTTATTAAATAAATAAAATGTTAAGATAAGGTTGTCATTTTAATGCATCTGTGATGATATAAAAATATAAGGATCATGAAAGAAACATCTTCGTTCTATGATTTTAGAAGATATTTTGGTGGAGGGAAAGAGCATATTTTGAATTTTCTGTTTAGTCGTTTTTTTTTTTTTTTAAATTTTACTTAATCTTATTTTTACACTCCAGATTTTATCCTGGTCCACCCTCTGACTGTTCCACATCCCATTTTTAACAAAGGAGATACACTGAGATACCCACAGAATGTACAAATTAAAAAAGCATCAGTTAAGGCTGGATAGATGACTCAGAAGGTTTGCTTATGCATTGCTCTTGCAGAAGACTTAAGTTTGGTTCCCATAATCTTTGTTAGGTGGCTCATTGTCATCTATAACTATATGGGTTCAGGGGACCCAATTGCCTTTTCTGGACTCTGAGGGTACATGAACCCCCATACACATACTACCTACAGACAGACACATGCACACATACATAAAAAATAAAATCTGTTATAAAAATACCAGTTACTTAATGCATACAAATGTAGCTCATTACTACTGTTGATCTATAGCTCTGCAATATCATTTTTAGACTCCTAACTACTATTCTGTTCAGTTCACCTTGTATTTATTGCATACTTGATGAATACCAAGCTTCATGACACATCTACAGTGTAAGAGTCACTTTCTATTCAGGGAAAATATTATATATGAACTTTATATTTGCTTATCTAATGTGATATATTGTTGTTTATAGTTAATGGACTATTTTTGAATTATTTCCTTTTAGACAATCTCATATTTTTTCTGACCATTCTAAAAATTCACAACATCATATTTCATTGTGTGCACTCAGTGCAAACAGTTTGTGCTCCCTAAGTGGACATTACATATTTGTCATGATAGATAATTGTTAGGTCAGTAAGAAGCAATTAGCCACCCCAGAAAACTTTATACAAAGGTTTAGAGTTTTCAGTAATGACTCCAGTAATTATTGATACTCTTGGCCCTGAACTATATCACATCTAAAACTAATTTCTGCATGGGTGATTCAAGATGTTGATACAAATTTCCTAGTCCAAAGACATGCCAGTGGCTTTTGTAAACAAAATATACAACATATTACAGCATTCAATGCAGGAAAGAGTAAAATAAGTATTTGTGTTGTTTAGTTATTTGAATAGAAATGACCTGTGTAGTCCATAGGAAGTGGCACTATTCAAACTTGTGTCCTTATTGAGGAAGTGTGTCACTGTGGAGGCAGGTTTTGACATCTCTATGTTCAAGCTATGCTCAGTGTGCTACACAATTTCCTTCTGCTACTTGTGGATCAAGATGGAGAACTCATGGCTCTTTCTCCAGCACCATGACTGTCTGCACATTGCCATGCATTTCACCATGATAATAATGGACTAAATCTCTGACCTGTAAGCCAGCCCCAATTAAATACTTTCCTTATAAGAGTTGCCTGGTCATGGTGTCTCTTCACAACAATAGAAAGCGTACTTAAGATACGCTTTTTACAGTTGTCTCCCTTGCCAACATGACAAAACAAAAAGTGACACACCCAAGATTCTGTGTTCAGAGCAACCAATGTTGGTTCATGACTTCTTGGGAAGACGTGGATCATGTGTGTGGTTCTATTTTTATATTTGACTTTCACTATAGAGCTTAATATCACAAATTTAATATGGAGACTTGAAATGATAGATTGTAGGACAAAGATAGTATATTCCATGCTCATGGATTGGCAGGATTATATAGTAAAAATGGCCATTTTACGAAAAGCGATCTACAGATTCAATGCAATCCCCATCAAAATACCAATCCAATTCTTCAGAGAGTTAGACAGAACAATTTGCAAATTCATCTGGAAAAACAAAAAACCCAGGATAGCTAAAACTATCCTCAACAATAAAAGGACTTCAGGGGGAATCACTATCCCTGAACTCAAGCAGTATTACAGAGCAAAGTGATAAAAACTGCATGGTATTGGTACAGAGACAGACAGATAGACCAGTGGAATAGAATTGAAGACCCAGAAATGAACCCACACACCTATGGTCACTTGATTTTTGACAAAGGAGCCAAAACTATCTGATGGAAAAAAGATAGCATTTTCAGCAAATGGTGCTGGTTCATCTGAAAGTCAGCATGTAGAAGAATGAAGATCGATCCATGCTTATCACCTATACAAAGCTTAATTCCAAGTGGATCAAGGACTTCCACATCAAACCAGATACACTCAAACTAATAGAAGAAAAAGTGGGAAGCATCTCGAACACATGAGCACTGGAGAAAATTTCTTGAACAAAACACCAATAGCATATGCTCTAGGATCAAAAATCAACAAATGGGATCTCATAAAACTGCAAAGCTTCTGTAAGGCAAAGGACACTGTTGTTAGGACAAAACAGCAACCACAGATTGGGAAAAGATCTTTACCAATCCTACAACTGATAGAGGGCTTATATCCAAAATATACAAAGAACTCAAGAAGGTAGACTGCAGGAAGACAAATAACCCTATTAAAAATGGGGATCAGAGATAGACAAAGAATTCACAGCTGAGGAATGCCCAATGGCTTAAAAACACCTAAGGAAATGTTCAACATCTTTAGTCATAAGGGAAATGCAAATCAAAACAACCCTGAGATTTCACCTCACACCAGTGAGAATGGCTAAGATCAAAAACTCAGGTGACAGCAAATGCTGGCGAAGATGTGGAGAAAGAGGAACACTTCTCCATTGTTGGTGGGATTGCAGACTGGTACAACCATTCTGGAAATCAGTCTGGAGGCTCCTCAGAAAATTGAACATTGAACTACCTGAGAAGCCAGCTACACCTCTCTTGGGCATATACCCAAAAGATGCCCCAAAATATAACAAAGACACATGCTTCACTATGTTCATAGCAGCCTTATTTATAATAGCCAGAAGCTGGAAAGAACCCAGATGCCCTTCAACAGAGGAATGGATACAGAAAATGTGGTACATCTACACAATGAAATATTACTCAGATATCAAAAACAATGACTTTATGAAATTCATAGGCAAATGGATGGAACTGGAAAATATCATCCTGAGTGAGGTAACCTAATCACAGAAAAACACACATGGTATGCACTCATTGATAATTGGATATTAGCCCAAATGCTTGAATTACCCTAGATGCACAGAACTCATGAAACTCAAGATGGATGATCAAAATGTGAATGCTTCACTCCTTCTTTAAAAGGGGAACAAGAATACCCTTGGCAGGAAATAGGGAGGCAAAGTTTAGAACAGAAGCTGAAGGAACATCCATTCAGAGCCTGCCCCACATGTGGCCCATACATATAGGGCCACCAAACTAGTTAAGATGGATGAAGCAAAGAAGCACAGGCCGACAGGAACTGGATGCAGATCTCTCCTGAGAGACAGAGCCAGAATACAGCAAATACACAGGCGAATGCCATCATTAAATCACTGAACTGAGAACGGGACCCCCGTTGAAGGAATCTTAGAAAGGACTGAAAGAGCTTAAAGCGGCTTGAGACCCCATATGAACAACAATGCCAAACAACCAGAGCTTCCAGGGACTAAGTCACTACCCAAAGACTATACATGGACTTACCTTGGGCTCCAACCTCACAGGTAGCAATGAATAGCCTAGTAAGAGCACCAGTTGAAGGGGAAGCCCTGGGTCCTGCAAAGACTGAACCCCCATTTAACGTGATTGTTGGGGGGAGGCGGTAATGGGGGGAGGATGGGGAAGGGAACACCCATATAGAAGGGGAAGGGGAGGAGTTAGGGAGATTTTGGCCCGGAAACCGGGAAAGGGAATAACAATCAAAATGTACTTAAGAAATACCCAAGTTAATAAAGATGAAAAAAAAAAGACAGTATGTTCACTCCCACCCCCAATTATCTTTCCGGTGTGTGTGCCACTGGTGATTGAACCTAGGACCTCACTCATTCTAGCCAACAATGTAACACTGAGCTATAATCTTAGCCTTCCTTTTTACCAAGTGTTTGAAAACTGGCTATTATTAACTTCTCCAGGTTGGCTTTGAGATCACACTCTATAGCCCAGGCAGGATTTAAACTTATGATCTCATTGTCTCAGTCTTCCAAGGAGCTGGAATTACTGATACTAGGAATGGCTATTTACATATTACACAAAAATCAAAAGACCTTGACTGATTTTGTATTAAACTAGTTGGTATTAGCACATAATCTACTGTGTAGAATGTTGGTCATATTTAACATAAACACTGCATTAGCTTTTAAATACATAGAAAAATTGCAAGAGGAAAAGAAGCCAAATCATACGTTTACTGAATGTAGATACTTGGCTCGTTCTCACGCCCTTGCTCAAAGCTTTAAAATAGCCAATGAATTCTAATTTTTAACATTTTCCATTTTCACTTCAGGAATTATTTTAAAACAATTCTATTAATAATAGTGATATGTATATGAGCCCAAGTTTTAACAAGGTACTTCTTAATACTCTGGTATGTGCTTACATTTTAACAAGAACTAAGAGTACATTTCATTTTGTTACATCATACTAACTTATGACATTTAAGTTTTGTACAAGATTTTCCAGTGCTGATCATCCAACTGAACTCCATCCCACGATCATGGTGCTAAATTTGCCAAGGTACCATGCATTTTTTTATCCTTTTTTCTGGGTGAGCTTCTATGGAAATATTAATTTTTTTTTTGCATTTCTGAGATTCTAACCCACAACCTAGTACATGCTAGAGAATCATTCTACCATTGAGCCATTACCTAACTCTTTATCTGTTAATAAATTATAGTGTCCTTCTCATTTTGTTCTAATTTATAGTTATAAAATTGACTCTACTAACCGATTATATCCATATGCTAATATTTTAATTGGTCACAAATACTTCAAAATTACCAGGACCAAGGACTGAGCTACAACAATAAGACAATTGCCAGGTGACAGGCTGAGAAATTCCTTTGCCTTGTTATTATCCTTTTCTTTCACATTTTCTATTTTTTCCTCTTTGCTTATATAATTTGCTAATATCCTCAATGCTAGATTACTGTGGCCCCAGGACTGCTCTGAAAACATGTTAAAGAATCAGGCCTTATTGGGCACTAATGGGAGTAGAAGCCCTTGGTCCTGCCAAGGCTGGACCCCAAGTATAGGAGAATGTCGGGGGGTGGGGTGGTGGGGTGGGAAGAGGGGGTAGTTGGGTGTTGTTGTAAAAATATAAAAATAAAAATAGTATTGGTGTCTTTTACCCCGCTAGGTCCTCACCACAGTGCCCCAAGATATCTGCTAGATATCTTGGCAGAAACACAGCCCAGCCGCACACTTTCCTATACTCAAACCCTCACATAAAAGAACACACAACACAATAATCTTAGATCCAATTGGTAAGATATAATTGCCCCCTTAAACATACAAAGCCCGGTACTATCCATCCCTTGAGAACATTAATAACAACCTGTAAATACACAGAGCAAAATCTTAACATCACCTGCCATCTTGTCCTGCCACGGCTTCTCCCCCTCTCCCTCCTGTCTCTTCCTCTTCCTTCAAACTTCTCTCCCACCCATCCTCCCTTCTCCTCCAATGTCAGGCCTCCTTCTATCCTGTACCTGCCCCTCACCAGTACTTTACAAATTCAGTGGAGAGGTGGTTCTGGTGAAGTCACCTGAGTCCTTGACTAGGCAGCTGTCCTTGGGTCAGTGGAATTAGCATCAAAATACAGTAACTTCAGGACAAACCGCAACAGTTGGGTACTGGGAACATCCTTGTAGAAGAAGGGGAGAAGGATAGGGGACTTATGACCAGGAAACCAGGAAAGGGAATAACATTTGAATGTAAATAAAAAATATCCAATGATGATGATGATGATGATGATGATGATGATGATGATGAAGAATCAGGCTTTATATCAAAAATTTCTGTGTATCTAAAATATCTATATTGTTACAACGGCATATAAATTTTATGCTTGAGGGAAACTGATCAATCAAATGTAAATGTTCACAGTAATAAGTAAGGACAGAGTACTAAATATGGTCATCATTATCTTCTTGGGTTTTATAACAAGTCTGGTGGTTTCACGTTTCACTGACATTGGTAAGGTTTATATTTTAGTTCTTAGGAGACATGTTCTGAACTAGTGGATCAGATGTATTCTTTCACAAGTTAATTGAGTTAGCATAAGCTTTCAATATCTTAAGTGTTTGGTACAACTATTGGATGGATGATAACTGCTATATCTATTTAACAGCTTACTAATAATGACCATATGTGTTTGCTTTCTGAATGTGAGCATATTTATCAATTGCAGGACTATTTGTATTATTGTCATTCTTTTCTACTAACAGCTACTGATTAGTTGAAAGCAACTGGTTAAGAGCTTAAACCTGCCTGGCATTGGCATTGCAATCCTCAATCCCAGCACTCAGGAAGCAGTTGTAGGCATATCTCTGTGAGTTCAAGGCCAGCCTTGTCTACAAAGGGTGCTCGAGGACAGCCAAAGCTACACAGAGAAATTTTGTCTTACAAAAACATAAAAGAACATTAATGCTCTGTCAAAAACCAAATTGACATCATAGAAACAGGATATAAAGTTTACTTTTTATCAATAGTCTCTAACCCTGATCTTCCTTCTCTGATTTTTTTTTCCTTTTAAAGTACACTGCCACCAAAAACAATCACAAGTCCAGTCATCAGAATTGATAGGCACATCAAGTAAAAATATAATAATACTTAGAGGAACAGATGACACATTAAAATACAGCAATGAGTACATGTCCAATAGGCTGAGAAATAGGTTAGAATTTATAAACAGAAAACAGAGCAGTCACTCCAGTATTAACTCATATTTCCTAAACCTGCAAACTTAAGTGCTCACGTGGACAGTTATCCATGTATTAACTTATCAGAAAAACTTTAGTGAGATATAACACACATGGGGAAAATGCTGGAATTGCTATAAATGAGATGATAAATACTGAATCAGGTTCAAACACTAAGATATTGTCATTAACCTACAGTTTACCCATACATCTTTTTACAGTGCTCAGTTCTCAAACACAAACCACAATTCTGAATTCATAAATCATATTTTAGGTGCTGTTGTGCACGCACTGTTTATAAGGTCAATGGTAATTACTTGAAACCTCATTCTATTCATTATTGGCTTGGGTGAACCAATCTGAACTCAATAATTGTCATGGACTCAAGGATCAATAGACAAGCTAATGATTACACAAACTGTAGATTTTTGAAACGTTTAAACCCCAGTTAAGACTTTGTTGATCTAGTAACAAATATTAAAATGGATTTATAACAATATAATTGGAAACAGATAAACCACTGTCTAGGATATTTGCGGTTGTGTATTGAATTGAGAGCTAGTAATATAAGGTCAGATCTGACTTCAGCTATTGATCCTTAATCACTATGGTTGCAATTTTGGGGAAAGCACAAATGTCTCCCACCCTTAAATTATTCCCCTGCAGCAGATTTACAAAGAGTACTTAAGTTTATGTCTCATAAAAATTATAGGACATAGCATAAAAATCTAGTTATCTCAGTTCCAAGCACATAATATGTTCATGTTACTTAAAACTATAGTTCAGGATCCAGCTATACCTCTCTTGGGCATATACCCAAAAGATGCCCCAACATATAAAAAAGACACGTGCTCCACTATGTTCATCGCAGCCTTATTTATAATAGCCAGAAGCTGGAAAGAACCTAGATGCCCTTCAACAGAGGAATGGATACAGAAAATGTGGTACATCTACACAATGGAATATTACTCAGCTATCAAAAACAATGACTTTATGAAATTCGGGAGGGCAAATGGTTGAACTGGAAAATATCATCCTGAGTGAGCTAACCCAATCACAGAAAGACATACACATGGTATGCACTCACTGATAAGTGGCTATTAGCCCAAATGCTTGAATTACCCTAGATGCCTAGAACAAATGAAACTCAAGACGGATGATCACTCTACCCTTGGCAGGGAAGAGAGAGGCAAAGATTAAAACAGAGACTGAAGGAACACCCATTCAGAGCCTGCCCCACATGTGGCCCATACATATACAGCCACCCAATTAGACAAAATGGATGAAGCAAAGAAGTGCAGACCGACAGGAGCCGGATGTAGATCGATCCTGAGAGACACAGCCAGAATACAGCAAATACAGAGGCGAATGCCAGCAGCAAACCACTAAACTGAGAACGGGACCCCTGTTGAAGGAATCAGAGAAAGAACTGGAAGAGCTTGAAGGGGCTTGAGACCCCATATGTACAACAATGCCAAGCAACCAGAGCTTCCAGGACTAAGCCACTACCTAAAGACTATACATGGACTGACCTGGACTCTGACCTCATAGGTAGCAATGAATATCCTAGTAAGAGCACCAGTGGAAGGGAAGCCCTGGGTCCTGAAGACTGAACCCCCAGCGAACTAGACTGTCGGGGGGGGGCAATGGGGGAGGGTAGGGAGGGGAACAACCCATAAGGAAGGGGGGTAGGGGAAGGATGTTTGCCCGAAACCGAAAGGGAATAACACTCAAATGTACATAAGAAATGCTCAAGTTAATAAAAAAAAAAAAAAAAACTATAGTTCAAACCATTTGATTGGAATCATAATTTCTAAGATACTATTTTTACATAACATAAAATATAGAAGCATTTATGTCTGAAACCTACATAGGAATAATATTTGTAATTTCACAGGAATAATATTTGTCATTAGAGAGAGTAGATACATTACATCTGTGTTTTCAAGATGAGACTTAAAATTGAATAAAGCTGGACCCCAAACTACAAAACCTTTGAAAACTGTGCTGCGGGAAAATGGTTTGAATGGAATTGTCTTCTCCATACAACAGAAGCTTTGAGCAGGCAATCAAAGACTTTTCATATTTGTTCTGATTAGCACTCCTAATCATTCTGGGTGTTGTTTACTACTTTCAGAAAACATTTTGAAATAGCAGTCCTTATTCTTTCAAGATAATTGAGACCAATTATCTTTTGAGGAGATCTATTAAGCAACTTGAATGAAACTTATCATGTTAAAATTGATTTCAGAATGAACATAGTAATAGTTATGGAGAGTTCGGCTCTGGTATATTAATCTTGCAAGTATGAAGGGAAGTTTCTGAACTCACAGAAATAATTTTTTAAACAAATTATATTAAAGGTTTTCTGAATTTTATCACTACTGTCTATTTTGTCCTCATGGTCAGATGATAAAACACACAAACACACAGCTAGAGTGAAAGGCGTAGTCTAAATACAATGTTTCCTTTTTTAATTAAATAACTACATATTTGTAATGCAACTATTATAGTACACTTATTGTAGTTTAATAACATATGTCAGCTCCTTTTTGAAATAGTTAAAATATATCTGTATTTCTGGTCTAATTAATAAAGTGAAGGAAAGAAGGAATATTTGAGCTAAAACAAAAGATGTGATGGATCACAGTTTCTATTTAAGAGTCGATTAGAGCAGTGTGGGATGACGAGATGCTTGCATTTCCCTCTTGAGTCTTTAACGATGATTTGAAACTTTTTGCCCCCTCCTCCACTTCATTTTTGTAAAATAACAATAGACAAAAGAAAAGTTTAAATGTTTTGCGTTTTCTGAATGATTTTTACTTCGGTATGCTTTTTAGGATCTTTCATACTTTATTTCCTTCACAATTCTAGCAATCTCATAGTGCCATGGGAAGCCATTTGCTTCGGAACTCGCAGTTAGGATGTTACTAAATCTTTAATTTTTTCCTGCTTCTCAAACATAAAATTCAATGTTCACAACTACAATGTCAGCAATGTTTTGGAATTTACCAGTGAGTCATTTATCTGCCAGCAAGCATTGAATGGAGACTATATAAAACAAGACCCTGGGCTAGATGAATTAATACAAGCCTGGGCAGCTGACATTCTATCATTGGCTAGCTAAGCATTGGCTTCTTTTTAAATAGGATCCATAAAACCCTTGCCTAGTGATTTAGTGAGGCAGAGTCTAAATTACTGATGAGATATAGAAGCCTGCCTTCACAGTCGACTGGAAGGCCAGCCTCAGGTCAGTCTGTCTAGTTTTGCTGTATCAATGAGTAACTAGATACGATTCATTATTTAGCCACCAAATGTTATGGCAAAATTAAAATTTAAGAATCTCAAAGGTCAACTCAAAATGTTATGTTATCTCCACAGGGAAATACTATATTTCCTCTCAATATTGTTTCATTGAGAATTCTTGGACTTTTGTAGTTAATAATTTCCCTCTTTTTATGGCCCCAGGTCCTTGAAACTAAAATAGATATGTACTTTAAAATTAACTTGTATGAAAATTAAAACCTTTACATTAGTCAATAGATAAAAATGCATGTCAATGGGGTACTATTAGTACTTCAAGACATGTATACAATCTATAATGTTTAAGTTACCTTGTGCATATATAGTTCCTCAAATACATATTTTTATGCTGAGAATTCTAGCTATTTAAAATAGTGTACTTGTTATATACCATTATTCTACAAAAAAACTAGAACTTATTTCCATTTAACTGTGATTCATATCCAATGGCACTATTTTCAGAATAAAAGGAAGAAAACAGTATTCTTTGCTAGTTTAATACATACCTTCACAATTCAAATACTTTTGTGTAATATTGTTGTGTCTCACTGATTTCTAAATGTTTCCCATTCCTCAAAAAAGTGGAGATAGAGAGAATTAAGCAGGTGCACGTGAGAAAAATAGATAATATGAATTGTGAATGGATACTAATTATATTAATTAAATGGATTCTCAGGCATTTTCCAAAACTGACATTTAATCTGTCTAACCATTCAAGGTAATAATAGTAAAACAAAATTATAAGCCTGAAAAGAATTAAATTATTAAAACATTAAAATAGTAAAGAGTTAGAGTCCTAAAACTGATGAATAGGCATGTGTCAAAAGCTCATCTTCGCTTTTAAAGGAAATATCCATAGCCTTAAGTCAAAAATTGCAAGAATTTATAGGAATTGTAAATATTAGACAAGATGTGGTTGTCGTAATTTTGCATACTTAAATAGGAATGTTGCTTAGACATTTTAATATTTCCAATTTCTACATTTTAGGATTTCTATAGTAGTTGATCCAGGGTACTGTTCAGAGATTCTGTTATGTGTGGGCGAAACTGCAGATAGGGCAGGCAAAGGAGAGAAAGAAGCATGTAGAATGGACTGAAAATGTGAACATAACTCTGCATGAGGGCAGAGCTAATTCTGGAAAGTAAAGCCACTAAAGAGAACTGCCTGTGGATTTGAAATCCTGTTTTTCATTGCGAATCAGTTTAGAACGGTTTCAAGTTAAACATTCATGCAGTGCCCAGTAAAGCCTGGAGACGGTGGTAGATACTCCACAACTAGAGTATAAGATGGCTGGGAGCTGCCATGTGGGTGCTGGGCAACTGAAGGTATGCATTCTGGAACAGCAGCCAGTGATGTTAAGTGCCGAATCATCTCCAGCTGAGAAAAGAAATATTGTGACTACTAGTTTGAGTACCATTTGTCCTTTGAACTGATGAGTATTAAGCACTCTAGCTTAGACATGACTGACAAAAGGACATTCTTTTTCTATTTGAATACTAAATTTTACAGTTTCACCCAAGAAAATATGATAGTTTTTTTTTAATTTGTCTTCTTTTATGGACCACAGTACAAACACATGTGAACTGACAAGTTTGCTCACACTTTCTTTTATTCATTGAATAAGCAATGTCAATTGACTATATAGTCGATGAGAGACAATGTACTAGGTGTAATTGCTACAAAATGAAGGTTCTTGTCTTAAATGAATTTTATCTTTGGGGAGTTTTGTTAGTCAAGTTTTATGTTTCTGTGACTACACTTACTGAAGGAAAGATTTATTTTACTCTCGGTTTTAGAAGTCTCAATCCATCATGGTTAACAAATACTGAATGCAGCTTGTATAATAGTGTACAAAAAGGAGTGGATAGATAGCAGAAAGAGGCCAAGAGTGGACTGAGCTGTCAAGAACATTCTTCAATCAAATCTCACTTTATGTAATTCACAGCCTCTTATCAGTTAGATTTAACGTGCAATGTAGTCATGGTTTAATTCATTCTTTAGGTTGGATCACTCATGAAATACTTGTCACTGGAAATTCCCTCAAAGATAGATGCAGAGGTTTGTTATGTTAATCTCCTTGATATTTCTCAATCTAATCAAAACTGTAATCACAAATAACCAACACACAGAATCTTATCTCAAAAAATACCAAATAAAAGTTGATGAGAAAAAGATTCTGGAGTCATATGCACATGCCTAAATTCAAATTCCTATTTAATTTTTCACCTAGCAAGGACTTAAAGTAAGAATACCAGGTCAATATAACATTGATTACATAGTAGTCTGTTGTTTGCATTAAATTCAATAATGGAGGTGCATTTATCAGAAATATCATATACCTACATTTCAAATATAATTTATTACAACTAGATTTTAATATTGAGAATTTTGACCAACACTTAGATAGAATAGTTAGATAGATGATAGACAGACAAACAGATAGAATAGTTGGATGATAGAAAATAGATGGACTTATATAACAGACTACTATGTAATCAATGGTATATTGACCTGGTACTCTTACTTTAAGTCCTTGCTAGGTGAAAAATTAAATAGGAATTTGAATTTAGGCATGTGCATATGACTTCAGAGTCCTTTTCTCATCAACTTTTATTTTTCTGTAATGCTTTAAACTTGATAACTCTTAATGAGATTTGTAATTAATCGTGGAGTGGCATTTGTGGTGCTGAAGATCTTTGAGGACTGTAAACAAATCTTTAGAATTTTTAACAAGTTGTTTTGAAGGAAAATTGTGATAGGGTTTGGTAACTTTCTTTAAATGTACAAAATCCCCTCCAAAACAGGGATTAGAAACCTTTGAACAATTTTTCCTCCACCAAAGAAAACAAGAATGAAGAATTTATCAGTTTTATTAAGCTGGAAAAAATTCTAGGATAAGAAGAAAATAATACTGTGTGTTCTTAAAATTACAGGCAAATTTTAAATGGTCTTTAGAGTTTTGGTTATTTATATATACTTGGTTAAGTGGCATTTACCATCAGTAAAACAAGAAAGAAAAGAAAAACCATACGATATATATTAAAACCATAGGATATATATTAAACATATAAAAATGTAGTTGTATATGTTTAGAGAATATTCTTGCGAAGTTAGAGGGAAACTAGGCTGGAGAAAGGTGTCCCCGCCAGCGGGGACCCAGTTATTCAGGGTCCCGAAGAGGCTTTCTACCTGTGGGCCAAAATGGGGGTGAAGAGAAGAAGGAGACCAAGCAAGAGTTCTGTTGTCAAGGTCTCGTTTATTGAGAGGAATGTACAGCATTTAAAGCTCTGAGGCAGGAAATGAAGCAGGAACTGAAGCTTAGGGTGGGGGAGTTTGGGAAGTGCCCAAGGATATAAGGTGAATCACTATACTGCAAGATATCCTCCTATAACAAAGAGGCAACAGTCTTCGGGGACATGTTCTTTGAAAAGGTCGAACCCTTCTCAGTGAATCTGCTCAGGGACATCCGTGTTTTGCTCAGGCTGAAACATCCTGTCATTGCTCCCAGGGTCTTCCTGGGAGAGGCTCTTAGTTCAACAATCTCAAGTCTGTATGGCAGTCAATTCAAGGTTAAACCTCTGTGGCCATGCAGCCCAGAGTCAAGTAGCCACCTTGAGCTATGCATTCACAAAAGCAGGCCCAAACCAACACGGCTCACTGCATCTCCCCGTTATTCTTTTATTAAAAAAAAGGACCATTAGGTGGAAGTAGTGGTCTGAGATAGATCAGACATGCCTCACAGAGTGCCCAGCTCGGCCATGGTGAGCCACTCTTGCAGTTAGGACTGCACCCCAATGGCTAGGAATGAACTTATGCTGTAACACACCGTTCTGGGCTATACATGTGTGTTATTGGGGGAGAAACTGGGCAGAGGAGCATTTGACCGGCCCGTACATTTAAACGGGGTGTAGCCACCTCTGTCTTAGGATCGACCTCTTGAACCCCAGCCTTATCTGTCATAGGATCACCTTGTCGCCCCCAAGGTTCCTGCCTTAGATTGGTCAAGGGTCAGAGGAAGTTGCCCGTCGCTGAGGATAGCTACATTGGATCATCTTCTCATTCCTCTTACTTGAGCCCAGGGGCGAAAGAGTAGGAGCCAGATGGCATTAATATAAGAGATTGTGGAAATTGAGCCTCTCCCGATAAGTAGTGGGCACCTCATCTGGTTCTCCTCAGCTGCTATGGCCATACCACCAAGGGCCTAGTCAAGCCTCTCCTGTAATAAAATTTAGAATTCCCAATTGTTAGCAACTACTCCAGAAAGTTCATCCACTGTGCTTGCCTAACAATAGATTGGGGGGCAGGTAACTCCAGACACTGCAGACACAATGGCTGCAGCAGTAATGGCTGCTACAAAAGCAGCGAAAGTGCCAAGGTCTTTCCCAGGACAGTTCAGGATCAGTCATTCTTCTCTGGAACAACCAGCAGGCAAGGGAACTCTGCCCCGGTTATATAGATCTCAGACAACACCAGTTAAGGCAGCAAGAGTCACCAGGGGAATGAGGGGGGGTCTTCTATCTTTCTCTCAGGGCAGAGGAAAGACTCCAGGGACCCGAACCACGAGAGCTGAATCTTCATGTAATCAGGATCAGCAAGTCTCAGCAACCACCTCTGGCAGCTGGCATACTCTTGTAGCATCCTGTAGAAAAAACACAAAGATTCCCTCTTCCCCATATAAAATACCTGGACAGGATCATGCCAGTATGTGGGTCTTTCTATTTCACCTAGGCAGAAGTATGCCTAGTTGTAGGGTGCCATAAACACCAAACAAGAGTTCCTTGGCATACAAATTTTAAAATTGAAATAAAAGGAGCATATTTTAGCATACAGGGATAACTCCCCTTTTTTATTTATTAAGATATAGTTAAGATATTATTTATTAAGATAAGTCCTTGAGGATTAAATTGAGGACATTGAGCACTTGTATTTATAAATTGACTTGTATACCAAATTATTGTTTTGGTGATATAAAGAATGAGATTTTTTGACTGTTTCTATATAAGGCCTATAATCTGCCTGGTATCATTGTCCTCCCTTGCTAAGGGGTCTAGGCAATCCAGTTTGAGTTCTTAAATGATCTACTAAGGAACAGTACTTAGTGCTCTTAACCATTAAGCCATCTCTCCAGCCCCTCACCAGCTTTATTTACCTAAACATAAGCATTAATTAGAGATGCCAAATCCTATAAATACTGTCCAGATTCAGTCTTACTAGAAATCCCTGAGCCGGCAGGGTGAGGCTGGGCGTTGAAAGTAAGCAAATGGAGCTTCCTCTTTTCGTGAGGGTGTGTTATCAACTCCATTACCATTTTCAAAGAGCTGGGTCTATGGTTTTGTTTAGTTCTCTGAGCCAGAGCACTGAAAGGACAGTGAGTTGTCAGACATTCACACTGAAATCATCACTCACTGATTTCAAGTAGAAAACTTGTCTCCAATAAAGCATTAAGTAATTGTAATCAATTGTAAACCACAAGCCACACATTGGTTATCAGCATATGAATTGAAAGCTTGATTTTTACCATTTAAAAACAGTGGCTACAGCACGTAATTTAATAGTCTGTGTTGAAGCAGGGGAAACTCAAGAGAATAAACAAGTGATCCAATCATACATGTAGCCTTTTCATTAGATGAACCACCTATAAATACACTAAGCGCATATTCTATGGGTTGCATGCACAAATTTACAGTAAATAGAAAAGCATGCAAAGAGTAAAATTATCAATTTTGCCTGAAAATTTCTATATGTAATAGGCCAAATATCAGTATTTTGTAATAACCAATTAATTGCTGTTTGGAATAAGATATGTTTTACCAGGTTTCTTTTAAAAATACTTTCAAGACTCTAGCCTATAATTCTGTATTAACACAACTGAGGCTTTATCTCCAATGAGGATAACAAACAAAGGCCTAAGTCCTCTGGTAAGGTGAGGTACTTAGCCAATTAACATATCCTTAGAAGCTTAAAATTAGCTTCAAATATTCTTTTCTGGAGTAGTGCAACAGCTACTCCCCAAATATTAAAGCTCATGTTGAGAGCAAAGGTTTGTAGTAAAAATTTCCATATACACTGAAAGATTCAAGGTTCTAACTTTTTACATTGAAGAAGCAACAAAATTACATAATATAAGGCTATTATCCATTCTTTTGTAAAATTTGTAATGATATCACTTTATGGGCTCTCTAAAATCATAAGCAAGCTCACAAAATGAAAACTCACAATCGCCAGGACGTAAATAATTTGCATAAAAACAATCCTCTAAATCTACATTGAAATGGCAGTTGGAAGCAAACTGGCTGTAATGTTTCATAAGTTCCAAAACCTCATCAATCCTTTGTAAATCCTGTAACAATCTCTACCTGTTTGATTCTCTCTTTTTTTTTTTTTTTTTTTTTTAATTATAAATAAGTTTGAGTTAGTCAATGTAACACTGGCAATCCTTAATCACAATCTTTTAAGCTCTCCTTGTAACACCAGACAGCCAGCAACTTTGGGAAGTCACCTGAGTTCTGAGTATGTGACTAGGCAGCTGCCCTTGGGGCAGTGGAATTAGCATCAAAATACAGGTAACTTCAGGGCAAACCACAACTTTGGAAAGACACCAAGTCTGTCCTTCATGCTACTAAGTTTGACAAAGAGACATTGTCCTAAAATCTTTTAGAAGCCTGGTTTCTAGAATAAGAGTTCCATAAAAATATTACCTCAATTTAGACCTGTTTCCCTAGGTTGGCTCATGCCACATGTTATCTAGAATGACTTCATCCAAATTACAGTTTTAAGCCAACATTCTGTTACCAATGTTACACCTTTTTAACCATATCTAGTAATTTAAAAGCCAATAGTCCATAACCAAGGCATGTAGAGCATACTTATACATTTAAAACAAATCAGAAACAAAATTGAAGTGGCCACATGTCTTTTTTAATATTTACACCAAGCACCATTTTTAGTTTTCTAGCTGTGATTTTTAAGAGAAGCACCTTGTCACCTGTTGAGTCTAATAATCAGCTCCTGCAGACGCTCACCCCTGGGCAGCTTCTCCAGCTGACCTAAGCTCCTAGCTTTAGGTATAGGGCTCCAAAGGCCGATTGAAACTGTTTTTTATTCATTTGTTCCTTTTTGAAACGAGTTAAAACCAAGTCAAGGTGTGAACGACCGGCAGATAAAGTTTTTACCATTTTTTCTTTTGAACACGTAAAACATAAAAACATTTAAGCAACCAGAGAAACAAAACCACAGACATAAACTGACAGACATGGAGAGCTTGAAAACCAAGGACAGACAATAGACATAGAAGGAAAAACTAGATGGTGTCCCACCAAAGGGACCCACATATCCTACCTATGGAACCCAGAACCAGAAATAAGCATTTTCCAATAGGAGCCAGCAGAGAGGCAGGACGTCTCCTGCTTTCCCTCTGTTCCTAGGAGAGCTCTGAAAAGTTTTTCTTTCTCCAAAGCATCTGGAGAGTCTGGCAGGACTGTTTTTCCCAAGCCCATTCTCTCTCATGTCTAGGGTGTAAACTATCTCTAGTCAGGGTCCAAAGACTAAAACATAACTCTAAAAGAACGCATACAAAAAACACTTTTACCATTACCTTGTCCCTTTTTTATTACAAGTTTTACTTACGCTAGCCCAAATCATCAAGGCCTTTTCTAGCCCATCTTACCCCAAGGACACTTTTCATCAACAAAACAAAAAAAAAAAATTGATTAAATCCTTTTTCTTAACTCTTTCCTCTCTCCCTGAATGAGCGCTTGATTTCTCCCATGAATCAAGCCTCCTTAGACAATACCTTCCCCATGGCGATGGGACGACACTTATTCGACCGGTCTTACCTCCCTCTCCAGCGATGCACGAGCGATGCAGCCTGAAGAGTCCTCAATCTCTCCGCGGATCTCCTGTCTCCGTCGTCCGGTAGTTGGCCGTACTTCGGGGTCCCTGTTCAGGCGCCACTTGTCCCCGCCAGCGGGGACCCAGTTATTCAGGGTCCCGAAGAGGCTTTCTACCTGTGGGCCAAAATGGGGGTGAAGAGAAGAAGGAGACCAAGCAAGAGTTCTGTTGTCAAGGTCTCGTTTATTGAGAGGAATGTACAGCATTTAAAGCTCTGAGGCAGGAAATGAAGCAGGAACTGAAGCTTAGGGTGGGGGAGTTTGGGAAGTGCCCAAGGATATAAGGTGAATCACTATACTGCAAGATATCCTCCTATAACAAAGAGGCAACAGTCTTCCGGGGACATGTTCTTAGAAAAGGTTGAACCCTTCTCAGGAATCTGCTCAGGGACATCCGTGTTTTGCTCAGGCTGAAACATCCTGTCATTGCTCCCAGGGTCTTCCTGGGAGAGGCTCTTAGTTCAACAATCTCAAGTCTGTATGGCAGTCAATTCAAGGTTAAACCTCTGTGGCCATGCAGCCCAGAGTCAAGTAGCCACCTTGAGCTATGCATTCACAAAGCGGCTAGGCCCAAATCCAATACGGCTCACTGCAGAAAGGGTGAGCAGTTTGGACGAAATTCGAAGTGCCTTATTTATTATGAAGGTGACAGACAGGTATTCAACTGTTATCAGCGAAGTGTTTGGCCGTCTAATCTTTGCTTTATGTTACTGGCAGAGTCAACGCCTTTTAGTGAACCCGAGGTACTGATATGAATTAGAACATCCTTTTAATCATTTAATCGTATTGCTAGGGAATGCTATGCTACCATAAAAATATATGCACAATCAAGTATAGGCATCATAGTTGAGGAAGTATTAGGTGAGTTGTCAGTGAAAGTTAATATATATATATATATATATATATATATATATATATATTCAGTGAATATTTCTAGAGGGTATCTTTAGTAGCAAGTTTTACTGTATTTTTTTTCTTGTACTTGATATTTTTTATTTACATTTCAAATGTTGTCCCCTTTCCTGGTTTCCCATCCAGAAACATGTTCTTTCTTCCTGCTTCTATGAGAGTGGTCCCTTGCCTTAACACCCCCTCTCTCCCACCTCTGAACCCTGACATTTCCATACACTTGGGCATCTGTCTAGTCTTGACAGAACAAAGGGCCTCTTCAACCATTGATACCCAGCAATACCATCCTCTGCTACAAATGTGGATGGAGCATAGGTTCATCCTGTGTATGCTTGGGTTAGTGGTTTAGACCCTGGGAGCACTGGGGGTGGGAGAGGGGGGCGTCTGGTTGGTTAATGTTGTTGTTCTTTCATGTGGTTGCAAAACCATTCAGTTCCGTCAGTCCTTTCCTCTTACTCCTCCATTAAGGACCCTGTCTCAATTTAATGGTTGGTTGGGAGCATCCGCCTCTGTATTTTCAGTTTCTGGGAGAGTCTCTCAGGAGACAGCTATATCTGGCTCCTGTCAGCATGCACTTCTTGACATTGTCTGGGTTTGGTGGCTGTCAATAGGATGGGTCCTCAGGTGGGGCAGTCTCTGGATGGCCTTTCCTTCAGTTTCTGTTCCATGCTTTGTCTCCCTATTTCCTCCTGTGAGTATTTTTGATCTTTGTTCTAAGAAGAAATGAAGTATCCTCACTTTGGTCATTCTTGAGCTTCATGTGGTCTGTGAATTGTATCTTGGATATTCTGAGCTTTTGTGCTATTATCCACTTATCAGTGAGTGCATACCATATGTGTTCGCTTGTGGTTGGGTTACCTGACTCAAGATGATATTTTCCAATTCCATCCACTTGCCTAAGTATTTCATGAGGTCATTGTTTTTAATAGCTGAGTAGTACTCCATTGAGTATATATACCACATTTTCTGAATCTATTCCCCTGCTTAAGGACATCTGGATTATCTCCAGCTTCTGGCTATTATAAATAAGGCTACCATGAATGTAGTGGATCATCTGTCCTTGTTATATGTAGGAGCTTCTTTTGGGTATATGCCCAGGAGTGGTATATCTGGGTCTTCAGGTAGTACTACTATGTTCAGTTTTCTCAGGAACGGCCAGACTGATTTCCAGAGTGGTTGTACCAGCTTGTAATCACACCAACAATGGAGGAATATCCCTCTTTCTCCACATCCTCAACAACATCTGTTGTCGCCTGAGATTTTGATCTTAGCCATTTTGACTGATGTGAGATGGAATCTCAGGGTTGTTTTGATTTGCATTTCCCTGATGACTAAGAATGTTGAATGTTTCTTTAGGTGCTTTGTGGTCATTCAGAATACCTCAGTTGAGAATTCTTTGTTTACCTCCGTACTCCCTTTTTAATAGGGTTATTTAATTCTCTGGAGTCTATATTCTTGAGTTCTTTGAATATAGTGAATATTAGCCCTCAATGAGATGTAGGATTGGGAAAGATCTTTTCCTAATCTGTTGCTGCCATTTTGTCCTAAGGACAGTTTCCTTTCCTTACAGAAGCTTTGCAATTTAATGAGGTCCATTTGTCAATACTTGCTATTAGAGCATACGCCATTAGTGTTCTGTTTGGGAAAATTTCCCCTTTGCCAGTGTTTTCAAGGCTCTTCCCCACTTTCTCTTCTATTACTTTTGGTATACTTGGTTTTATGTGGAGCTCCTTAATTCACTTGGGCTTGAGCTTTATAGAAGATGATAAGAATGGATCGATTTGCATTCTTCTACATACTGACCACCAGTTGAACCAGCACCACTTGTTGAAAATGCTGTCTTTTCTCCATTGGATGGTTTTAGCTCCTTTGCCAAAGATCAAGTGGCCATAGGTGTGTGGGTTCATTTCTGGCTATTCAATTCTATTCCATTGATCTATCTGCTTGTTTCTATACCAATATTATACAGTTTTTATCATTATTGCTCTGTAATACTGCTTGAAGTCAGGGATGGTGATTCCCCTAGAAGTTCTTTTATTGTTGAGACTAGTTTTCACTATCCTGGGTTTTTGTTATTCCAAATGAATTTGAAAAAATGCCCTTTCTAACTCTGTGAAGAAATCAGTTGGAATTTTGATGGGGATTGCATTGAATCTGTAAATTGCTTTCAGCAAGATGGACATTTTTATTATATTAATCCTGCCAGTCCATGAGCATGGGAGGACTTTCTATCTTTTGAGACCTTCTTCAATTTCTTTCTTCAGAGACTTGAGGTTCTTGACATACAAATCTTTCATTTGCTTGGTTAGAGTCACATCAAGATATTTTATATTATTTGTGACTATTGTGAAGGGTGTCATTTCCATAATTTCTTTCTCAGCCTGTTATCCTTTTATAGAAAGAAGGATACTGATTCATTTGAGTTAATTCTATATCCAGCCACTTTGCTGAAGTTGTTTATCAGGTTTAGGAGTTCTCTGGTGAAAATTTTGGAGTCACTTAAGTATACTATAATAAGCAAATCATGTATTCTTGTAAGAATAGAAGATGATGAGAGTAACTAGTAACATATAGAAAAAAGTTTCCAAAACCTCTGGCTAAGACCACTATTAGGAGCACCATCTATGAAGTTATTAACATGATTCAAACTAAACTTACAAAGACTTGAGTCATAGCAATGGTGGTGGCCAGAAAGATAAGGGGCAGCTATGAGATACAGTCAGTTGTAGAATTGGTGACTCATTGAATGTGAGTACAAAGGCTCTTGGGTCAGGCATAGGAACTTGGTGTTGACAACTGGACATCAGTAACCAGTGAGAGAACATTGACATCTATATTAAACCTCCAAAGCTCACGAAGATTATGGAAGAAGGGGTCAAAGGATGGAAAGGAAAGCTGCAAAATAGACTTCTGGACATGGCATGGCTGATTTGGTCAGGCTCTCACAACAGCAGTGGCTATCTACCCAAGACCTTCATAAGATTGAAACCATCAACATTCAAACAAGGATCAGAGAGGGTTTAATAAGGCCTAACCTCTAGCTGAAACTTTGAAGGAAAGGGAAGACAAGTTTTTCAATGGTATGGAAACTGGTACTTTACCTTCATGTAAGTAAATAACTTCATATTTCTGTTCGTGTAAGTAGTCCTAATTAAACATGATAGATTTCATACACACAGAAAACAATGTGAAAGAAGAGGAGGATTTGGGAAGAATAGATTTGTCAGGAGTGTGGGTACTAAGAGAAAACAATGTGAGTAGCACCTTGATCAACAAATATTGTATATCTGTTTAAGATTGTGAAAGAATAAGCAGACAAGGAAACTAAGCAGAAAATGCTGTAGGGTTTAAAATGAATTGGTGTCATACAGCACAGATCTCTCCCTTCTCATCAAACCAACTCATCTTAAATGGGCTTCATTTTGGAGTCTGAAGGAATGTATGATGCTTTAGTTTATTTAATATTTCATTGTTTGACACAAAGACTTATTACCTTTGATTTGATGAGCAAACAGAGATATGTCTGGTTCTCAGACTACAATTCCTGTAAGGCAGAAGAAGACATTAACTTACTTGAAGATTTTGTTGTGGTCTGTAACCTATTTCCTTATTTTGAGAGCTATCAGCACCCCACATTAATCTCTAAAATAGTATTACACACATGAAAATCTACTAAAGGAAAGAACTAAAAGTACTTCATGAGTTGAAAACTGGGACACCAGAGATCAAAGGATGCTTTATATCAACTATTTGAGAAATACTTTCAAGTAGATACTCTCTACTGAATGGTTGATGTCTCCATCTGCCATCTGGGTTGTCTTTGTAGCTACCAAATGGTCACTTTAGAGGATGATTTCTTCGTATGGAAAGCTTATCCCACTCAAAGATGAATGGATAATGACATTTCTTCCCAACTGGAAATGTACATGCTCAGTGTGAACAGCTGCTGGAACAATGGTGGGTGAATTTTTTCTCTATAGAAAACAACCTTGATGAACATACATGGGCACACTGCTTTCAGGACTAATGTCCATCTGTTAGAATGGCTGAGTGCCTAGTCACTCATTGGTCACTGAATGCCTTATTCAATATTCCAGTTCTTTTCTCATGACAGCACTACCCTCTGGTCATTGGACGCATGACATTAAATCCTTCATCTCACCATCACATCCAAAAGAAAGAAAAAAAGAGCAACACAATCAAAATTGTATAGAACTTGTATACTAAAGTTCAGAGTATACAGAGTCTGAAATTGGCTTGTATCTTTTCTGTTTATTTTACTCCTTCTTTAGATGTCAGAAGGTCAGGATAGCATGTCATGTCTACACACATGAATCATTGAATGATGGTGCTTATTTGGTTTTCATTAAAGGAGACTTTAATATTATTTTCTCTTCTACACACACACACACACACACACACACACACACACACACACACACACTCAAATCAAATGAAGAGAGCCTGAAAAATCATCTTGTTTTGAATTTAATTTCTAAACACATTTTGTCTTCTTGTTCCTTTACTTTGTTTTCCCTCTTCAGCCTTGCTTAACTGTCTGACTGACTTTTTCATAAAATGATTCCAGCTTATTTTTCCACTCATGACATCAGATCTAGGCATTCTTTGCAGGTCCTTGACCTTTTTCCAGTTTGCCCTCAAATCTAAAGTCTCTCTAGTGGATTCCTCTAATTATTTCCTTCTTTCTTAATTTAGTCTCTGCAGTTTGCCCTGTCAGTGATCTCTGTTCATCTTCCAGACATAGGAGTATTTCACATTCTTGGCTCTTTGAAGAGAGGTCTTTTTACAGTTGATCACTTTCTGATTCCAAGAAGAGCCTTGGTACAGTTCCCTGTAATTCCTTTTTCTTCTTAAGATTAGCAGACTTTGAATGCTAGCAGCAAACCACTGAACTGAGAACAGGACCCCCGTTGAAGGAATCAGAGAAAGGACTGGAAGAGCTTGAAGGAGCTCGAGACCCCATATGAACAACAATGCCAACCAACCAGAGCTTCCAGGGACTAAGCCACTACCTAAAGACTATACATGGACTGACCCTGGGCTCCAACCTCATAGGTAGCATTGAATAGCCTAGTAAGAGCACCAGTGTAAGGGGAAGCCCTTGGTCCTGCTAAGACTGAACCCCCAGTGAACGTGATTGTTGGGGGGAGGGCGGTAATGGGGGGAGGATGGGGAGGAGAACACCCATATAGAAGGGGAGGGAGAGGGGTTAGGGGGATGTTGGCCGGGAAACTGGGAAAGGGAATAACATTCGAAATGTAAATAAGAAATACTCAAGTTAATAAAAAAAAAGATTAGCAGACTTCATTTAGAATTTTTCGAGAATAGGACTTGAGGAAATGTAAGTATAAGCAAGTTCATTTCTTTCTAGGACAGAGAAATACAATGACTCCCTTTACATAAACCTGTTTCTGAGAGATTCTTCTATGTAAACCATGCCATCATAGAAACATCCATACAAACCTCAGAATAAAGGAACCCATGCTTTTTATTTTATTTTGATACAGGGTCTTGATGTGTTGATAAATTTGGTCTTTCAGTTTTGAGCTTTCTTTTCCAGTCCTCTGAATGTTAGAATTACAGGTATATACCACTATATCTTGTGAAAAGTGGGTTCAAGATACTGAAGTGTGAGCATGGATGAATCTCATTATTATGTTCTTTTGTTCTCTGTGGCTATACATACTTTTTGTCTTGAAGCCCATACCAAAAGAAAACAAATTTAAAAATAAAGAGAAAGTGAGGGAGGAAAAGAGGGAGAGGAAGAAGAGGAGAGAAGGATAGACAGAGAGAGGCAGAGGCAGAGCGAAACACACACACACAGATAGATAGAAAGGGATGGGGGGAGAGAGAGAGAGAGAGAGAGAGAGAGAGAGAGAGAGAGAGAGAGAGAATGTACAAATAAGTATCAAATGTATTACATCTCTACATCAGCCTTCCATTACCCTGGCTTCGTGATGTTATATAGAACTTAAAATTGTTATCTTGCTTTTGTGTGTGTTATTGTTTTGAGTGAATAAATAAGTAGAAATAATTACTCTATTAATTATTGAAACAAATGTTTAGTATATTTATGACAGATATTGTTCTAATTACTGATAAAGATTAAACACTTAGAATTTAGTGTTTCTTAGACCACTCGACCATCCTGACATGTTAGTGTTATTCTTGACACTGCTAACGTGTCCAAAAACCCTAGACTAGGTGGGTCATACCCAAGAGAAAAACTTACTACTATTATTGTGCTAAAGGAACATACCAATAAAATGACTCCTAATGGTCTATTGTTTATCCATTGAGCAAAGCATTACTCTACGCTCATCAGAGAAGCTTCTTTTTATAGTAAATGGTAAGTACCAGAGGACAGGACAATAGGAAGGAGTACTTGGTCCCAAATAGGATGTCTTTATCAAACCTTTCCCTCATGGTTCATGGGTCCAGGTGGAAGAGGAGGCATGAGAATTGTAAAAGCCAGAATTGATGGATGACTCCTAGAAAACAGTGTCTTGCAGTCACAACAGAACTCAGAACTGATAACATACATGAACTAATGTGAGACTGAACATGAACTCAAGGAGACTGTGACAGCATGCACAAGACAAGTGTGGGTTCAAACCAAACAAATATGTAAGCACTGAGAAGAGGAATGGCCACAGGTACCATCCTTTATAAAGAAGATATCTGCAATTGATACATGTTGAGAAGAGTATTCTGATTTTCTCCTAAGAATGCCACTAGCTATATCAGTCACTTTTCAGAGCAGGTCCCATGCTCAGGAGTACTTAGCCAACACAAAATGTCCTTCATGGTTTTGTTTGTTGGATTGATTGGTTTTGCACTTTTTGTTTTGAGAATTTTTGTTTTATTTCTTTTTTATCTTTTTCTTTTCAATTTTTAATTGTTTGCTGCTGTTGGTTTTTCCTGATAATTGTTTTTGTTTGTTTGTGGGGAGAATGAAGTTGGGTGGTTAAGGAGTTACTAAGGATCAGGGGCAAGTTGAAGAAATGCAAAGAATATGATCAAATATATTGCATGAAAATTGTTTCAAATAAAAATATTAAAAAGCATAAAATACTTAGTATTGTGAAGAACTACTTTTGAGGTCTTCTGTTTAGGGTTTCATAGAATAAGCTCAGTTAGAACAGCATGATGATGCAGTCTTGTTACCAAGGTGTGAATGTAAAAGCCTGGATCCTGCCAGCTCTAAAACCTAGGTTGGATGACAAGTCCTAAGTATGCCTATCAAAGAAACAAGCAATTGTGAAAATCATAGAAAAGTGATATATTCCATGTGTCCAATGGACAAAGAGGAATAACAAAGTGATCCCAGTAACATCTCTCCACCCATTCCAGGTCAGTTTTCTGAGGATGGGCAAGGGAGTATAAGCTTAAATAGAATGCATGATATGTGCACAATCAGGTAACATTGTGTTCTAAGTGTGATCCCACCCATCTCTTTGTCCTGAATCCACGCTCTCATGCAAATGCAAGGTAGTCTGACAAGTTGTCAAAGGTTTGTGAAATCTCTTCTTGGGAGACAAGTTCCTCCTCTGGCTGGCACCAAGCTTCAGCCTTGTCATTCTTCCAGCAAGAGATAAGGGGGGAAATTCCAGTTCCCCAGGAGACCATTGTTTCAATAATTGGCCGGATAAAAGGAAGCCAGCAGTCTTTACTATCTCTGCTCCTCCCAGGACATTTGCAAACTGCCAGATAAAAGTACAAAGTTTAAAAAAAACCTGAAGCTCAGAAAGATTAAGGGGATTCCTCCCTGCTAGGAAGGGACATAGTTGTGAGTGAACTCAGTGTCAACTGTGCAGACTCAGAACCTCTGCATATGTGCATTTGTAATATGCTGGGTTTGTTTTCCAGCTTCCCTACTGCAGAAAAAAAATCTTTGTTCTGTGGATATCAGTATTCAAGTTAAGTCACAGTCATTCGACCGTTGGAATAGTTTTGTTACTCTGCAAAATGCTATTTTATTTGTTACCTTGGGAATCCTGGAGGAGGTCTTCTTTGCATTATACAGCTCTCTTCCAAAAACAATAGAAAAACCACGGTCTTGCTTGCATCAGTAACCAATGTGCGATGGCAAAGTCTGAAGAATTTTAAACATATTTTATGAAAAGAAGGTTTTCAAGAAATCTTGAACTATTGGTTGCAGTTTTGTCCTATTAGCAGTGTCCTTTGCTTTATAGAAGCTTTGCGATTTTATGAGGTCCCATTTGTTGATTCTTGATGTTGGAGCACAAGTCATTGGTGTTCTTTTCAAGAAAATTTCCCCTATGCCCATTTGTTTGAGGCTCATCCCCCAATTTTCTCTTCTATTAGTTTCAGTATATCTGGTTTTATGTGGCAGTCCTTGATCCACTTGGACTTGAGCTTTGTACAAGGAGATAAGAATGGATTGATTTGTGTTCTTCTACATGCTGACAGTCATTTTGTTCAAAAGGCTATCTTTTTTCCACTGGTCAAAGATCTAGTGATCATAGGTGTGTGGGTTCATTACTAGGTCTTAAATTCTATTCCATTGATTTACTCGCCTCTCACTGTACCAATACCATATAGTTTTATCATGATTGCTCTGTAATAGAGCTTGAGGTCAGGGATGCTGATTCCCCCAGAAGTTGTTTTATTTTTGAGAATAGTTTTCTCTATCTTGGGATTTTTGTTTTTCCAAATGAATTTTCAATTAGGCTTTTCTAAATCTACAGGGTTGAGTTGGTATTTTGGTGGGGATTACATTAAATCTATAGATTCCTTCAGCAAGATGGTCAGGTTTTACTAACTGCAATCCTGCCAATCCATGAGCTTGGGACAATCTTTCCATTTTCTGAGATCTTCTTCAATTTTTTTCTTCAGAGAATTGAAGTTCTTGTCATATAAATCTTTCACTTGCTTGTTTAGAGTCACATCAAGATATTTTATATTATTTGTGACTATTATAAAGGCTATTATTACCCTAATTTCTTTCTCAGCCTGTTTATCTTTTGAGTAGAGGAAGGCTACCGATTTGCTTGAGTTAATTTTAGTTGAGCAATTTTGCTGAAGTTTTCAGGTTTAGGGTTTTTCTGAAGGAATATTTGGGGTCACTTAGGTATGCTATCGTATCATTGGCAAATGGTAATATTTTACCTTCTTCCTTTCCAATTTGTCTTCCTTTGATCTCCTTTTGTTGTCTAATTGCTCTGTGTAGGACTTAAGTGCTATGCTCAATAGGGAGGGAGAGAGGGGCCAGCCTTGTCTAGTCCCTGATTTTAGTGGGATTGCTTCAAGTTTCTCTCCATTTAGTTTGATGTTGGCTACTGGTTTGCTGTATATTGCTTTTACTATGTTTAGGTATGAGGCTTGAATTTCTGACCCTTCCAAGACTTTTATCATGAAGGGGTATTTTGTCAAATGCTTTCTCAGCATCTAATGAGATGATAATGTGCTTTTTTCATTTTTTATTTGGAAGCCCACGTGATCATGGTGAATGATCATTTTGTTGTGCTCTTGAATTCAGTTGGCGAGAATTTTCTGAGTATTTTTGCATCAATATTCATGAAGGAAATGGGTCTGAATTTCTCTATCTTTGTTGGGTCTTTGTGTGGTTAGCTATAAGCGTTAATGTGGCTTCGTAGAAGGAATTAGGTAATGTTCCTTCTGTTTCTATTTTGTGGAATAGTTTAGATAGTATTACTATTAGGTTTTCTATGAAGGTCTGATAGAATTATGCACTAAACCCATCTAGTCCTAAGCTTGTTTTGGTTGGGAGACTTTTTAATGACTGCTTATATTACTTTAGGGGTTATGGAACTGCTTAGATTGTCTATCTGATCCTGATGTAACATCTGATAGAGGGCTAATATCTAATATATACAAAGAACTCCAGAGAGTAGACTACAAAGAACCAAATAAATCTATTATATTTGGGTACAGAGCTAAATAAAGAATTCTCAACTGAGGAATATAAAATGACCAAGAAGCACCTAAAGAAATGTTCAATATCTTTAGTCATCAGGGAAATATAAATCCAAGTGACCCTGAGATTCTATATCACATCAGTTAGAATGGCTAAGATCAAAAGCTCAGGTGGCAGCAGATACTGGTGAGGATGTGGAGAACGAACACTCCTCAATTGTTGGTGGGATTGCAAGCTGATACAACCACTTTGGAAATCAGTCTGGTTGTTCCTCAGAAAACTACACATAGTACTACTGGAGGACCCAGTTATACCACTCCTGTGTATATTCCCGAAAGATGCCCCAACATACAACAAAGACACGTGCTCCACTATGTTCATAGCAGCCTTATTTATAATAGCCAGTAGCTGGAAAGAACCCAGATGCCCTTCAACAGAGGAATGGTACAGAAAATGTGGTACCTCTAAACAATGGAATATTACTCAGCTATCAAAAATAATGACTTTATGAAATTCATAGGCAAATGGATGGAACTGGAAAATATCATCCTGAGTGAGGTAACACAATCACAGAAAAACACACATGGTATGCACTCATTGATAAGTGGCTATTAGCCCAAATACTTGAATTACCCTAGATGCACAGAACACACAAAACTCAAGAAGGATGACCAAAATTCGAATGCTTCACTCCTTCTTTAAAAGGGGAATAAGAATACTCTTGGGAGGGAATAGGCAAAGTTTAGAACAGAGGCTGAAGGAACACCCATTCAGAGCTTGCCACACATGTGGCCCATACATATACAGCCACCAAACTTGATAAGATGGATGAAGCAAAGAAGTGCAGGCTGACAGGAGCCGGATGTAGATCTCTCCTGAGAGACAGAGCCAGAATACAGCAAATACATAGGCGAATGCCAGCAGCAATCCATGAACTGAGAACGGGACCCCCATTGAAGGAATCAGAGAAAGGACTGGAAGAGCTTGAAGGGGCTCGAGACCCCATATGAACAACAATGCCAACCAACCATAGCTTCCAGGGACTAAGCCACAACCCAAAGATTATACATGGACTGACCCTAGGTTCCAACCCCATAGGTAGCAATGAATAGCCTAGTAAGAGCACCAGTTGAAGAGAAAGCCCTTGGTCCTGCTAAGACTGAACCCCCAGTGAACGTGATTGTTGGGGGGAGGGTCGTAATGGGGGGAGGATGGGAAGTGGAAGCCCATAGAGAAGGGGAAGGGGAGGGGATAGGGGATGTTGGCCCGGAAACCGAGAAGGGGAATAAAAATCGAAATGTAAATAAGAAATACTCAAGTTAATAAAGATTAAAAAAAAAGAAATGTGTCTTATTTAAACAGTAAGATATTGTATATAGAAGGCATCTAATTTCATCCAGTTAGTTTCTGAAATATTTACATGTTTATGAATATCTTATTTATTAGAAGTTACTAAGCATGCCTTCTTATATCTGAAACAAAATATGTCTCTCCCCAGTTATAGGCTGTATATGGTTTGGAAAGTAGTAGTTCATGATAAGATGAAAGGTAATTGAAAGAAGGTGTCGCTTTGGGAACCTGAGGTCATTAAATAACTATGTTAAGTAGTTTGTAAAATATGCCAAAAAATTAATCTGTGCTAATACAGCATAGATTGCCTCACTCAGCAAACCATTGGTATTGAATATATAGTAATCTCAAAAGACTCTTATAATAATCATGATTGTATTTCATCTATGATAAAATTCAACATACAAGGCATTATTAAACAAATTCATATATGTATAGCAACAACTATTTTATAATAATAATAATAATAATAATAATAATAATAATAATAATGTTCTTTCTCTTATTAGCTTTTACTTGGTGTCTTGTTTTAAGATTATCAGAAAGAATAGGTTGCCAGAGGTCAGTATCCTTTACAACTCATGATAATTGATGCAAATTAATCAAGTGCTCAATGGATGAAAAGCTGGTGATGAGCAGGGAAACTTCCTGCCCCTTTCACATTACTTCTACACCTGAAACATCAGTGTGTCCTGGAAAACAATCCATGAACATTGGGCTACACCCAAACGAGTAAAAATGATTCCTTTCCAGCCTTTATAGTCGTAACAGCAAAGCGAGGCTTGGAGTATATTCTCCAAAACATATTAAATAAGATGATGTATATGCACACCTTCAAACATGCAATGTGCTTGTGACTGTAGTAGTGAGAGTAAAGTAATTACTTTAAAAATTGGTGTCACTGGACGTGAATCAGCACTTACTTGGTTATATATATATATATATCTGACCGTCTTTGTTATCCTGGAGGCAACATGTCTTCATAAAATATTAACTGTTCCCAAATCCATAAAAATGCGGATTTATTTTCTGTGGGAGTCCTTTAAGTAGTCAAGCATGAAAGTGAAAAATGCTTTGATGGCCTTTCCCCCACTTAATCCCTGAGATGGAGGAAACCAAAAGAGCCACGACTGTATTATGTTAATGATCATAGTTTAAGATGCCCTGGACACACAATAAATAACCCATGATGTCCATAACTACGTTGTGACTCATTGTTCATAATCAAAGGACTTCCCTGACATTTATATACACTGTTAAACTACCCATATCTCTGAGGCAGATAAGACATTGGCAGGTGTATTTTAAACCAATCATAGCAAGGCCATTCCAGCTTATGACCCAATGCATGTTAGAAGACTCAATCCTCAGCTCAGGCCATTATACAATTACAGAGCAACTAACCCCTTATTGCACATTAATTAGGTGTAAAATTATGAACTGTTCCTCTCTTAATTTGTGTCCTAACATTACACAGTAATATTATCTGGGTGATTATTTTTATATACTTTATAGCTCAATATATTAAAGGTGGCACAAATGTCTCTTGACTACATTTTATTTCAATAGACAGCATCAGGTACTTAACTCTCAGCTGCTGATAAGCTGTCCTCATCTGATCCTTGAAACTGAGCTGGATAGAATATCAGCCAGCAGGAAGGTAAATGGACCTCGGGATTCCAGGAAGGCAAGAGGGGAGCCACCGACCTTCAATCAGGCCTTCAGAAACTTTTAAAAGAGATGAAAATTCATTCCAAGGAGACCTACAAGGTCACTTAGCATTGTAGTTCTTAAGGTCACAAGTTCACTTAAATTCACTACTGAAATACAAATAAACCTGTACTACTGGCTTGTACACGCACTCTACCCATCAGACCTCTGATAGCCCTGAGGTTGCTGCTTAATTAGAAACATCCTCCGGTGAAGAAACATGTCTGTTTTACCTCTCAGGTTTACTCAACGTAGTTTACCATCCTTGTTAGATAACAAAATAGTTAAACAAACAAAGAAAACAAACAAATGCAAGATATAGTTTGTTAATGCAGACTGTGTGTCTTCCCTTTCTCAGTAAACTTCTCCAGTTGTTAGAAAATGCTGTTAACACCATGATGTTATGAGAACTATGAGACCTTTATATTTTATCTTGGATCATTAGAACATTTATACAGTCACAGACATATTGAGCTACTGGACTATTATACTAACTAAAATGAACCAGATTATGCGCCTCTTAATATATTTGAGATAACTTTTGTTCATTTGTAATAGCAACCTGCCTCTTATAGGAGTGTCTCTAACTGCTTAAGAATCCTTTCAAACGAAAGTCAAAGAACTACTCTTACATCCCATAAGAACAAGCTAAAAAATAAAGATTAATTATCAGGCTACAAAAGTATATATATTAATAATATGGAAACAGAATACATAAATACATAAACTCAATGCCAGTAAGGGATAGACTATCATAATCTTAGAACACAGCCCCTCCATAAAAGAAGCAATGCTTGGAGAAGTACTCTGAGCCTATAGAATAAAACTGCAAACATTTCCATAGGTTATGTGTCCCCCTGCCCTTAAATATGGAGGAAATTACTATGGCTATAAAGAAATTTAGACACAATTTATAACGTAAAATTGGTGTCATAGTTAGCATAGGGTTATAATAGATTTTCAAAACAGTCAACTAAATCGACATGTATTTTGGCATATCCTAAAAACATGGTGCCTTTATCTTTTTCCTTCTGTTCTCTCAGAGAGCCAAAGGAAGGAGGACCTTAAGGTAATGAAAGGAACCCATTCCAGACATATGCCATATTAAAAATTACTTAACATAGGTCTTCTAAAGATGATCTGAATGATCTCAAAACAGCTCAAAAGGGGGAAACGTGCTTATTTTACAGGCAAAACGAAAAGCTCAATGACTAATTTGTTAGGGCGGCTCTGGATACATACAGGACCTGCATTTGCTCAACTGGTCTCCTCAGAAATGACTGGTCAATGTCAGTTTGAGGAGCAGCTGAGTGTTTACTCCCTCTGGCTGGTTTGCAGCACTCTGGCAGGTGATTCTCATTATCCTTTACAAGTGTGTAATGAAATGCAGAGGTGACCAAAACCATCCCTGAAATTACCTTCAGTGACTCATCCTTTAGAAGCAGCAGAAGCAATCACTCTGCCACAGTTTCCCATTTCCTGGCCTCTGAAGAAGGAGGAAAATGAAGCACATGCCGTTTACTTTTTGTAGTTTGTTCACATATTTGAAGGTTATCTGATTGCATACTAACTGGTCGTGTAAATAAAGGAGAAAAGGGAAAAGAAAAAAAAATAATGATTATTTTGAATGAAAGAAAATCCTTGAACTCTTTGTTCTCAATAGTAAAACCTGAACTAGTAACATTGCCCTTCTTTTCCATGAATTGTAAATACGACTAAAGAAGCCCTAGGCATAAGACATTCTTATTGCAGGTTACCTTAATGTTGATCATTTTTTAAACAGTGTATGGAAAAATCTTACTATGTGATGAAATGAAATAACAGATTCTATCAAGTCTGAAAACTGTTCACTTTCAGTACATAAATCAGGGAAAGATCTAGGTCACACAATGAATGATTTTAAGTCATAGTGGCTTTACAGAGGAATGATAAATCTCTTTACAAAGAGATTCATTCTGAATGAACTACGACTCCCTTCAGTGCTGTCCTTCCTCAGACCGACAGACCATTGTGGAGCATTCATTGCTGAGAATCATGGCAGAAAACGAGAGAGGCTGCTAACTTAATCATTGATTTGTAAAGGCATGTAACCAAGACCGTCCTACAGAATTCAGCTCATCTTCCTAGGGTCAAAGCAATTTCAAGCTGGCCAGGAAGTGTAACAATTTTCACATGCTCACCAGGAAGAAAGCTGACTATTTAATGAACATCCCTATCCAGGTTGCCTTCTAAACCCTAAACAAAGAATTCCTTTTACCAGTTACAATATCAAAACCAGGATACACTATATAGTAGCTTCAACATTCTTCCATCCGAACCAGGCCAAGTATCCATTTAACAATATATGATTACATTTGTCTATAATTCTAACTCTAAGATAAATTGCCAGATACTCCAAATGTCAATATTCAATGATAAGGACAGGTAACTATCACCATCAGGAAAAAGAATGAATGGAAAATATAAATAATTCATTGGACCTCAAAAGTTCTAAAATTATACCAACAAATTTCCCAAGGGTCCAATAGGCTTCCTGTATAGATTTTAATTTTTTTTTTTTTTTATTAACTTGAGTATTTCTTATTTACATTTCGAAAGTGTTATTCCCTTTCCCCCGTTTCCGGCAAACATCCCCTAATCCCTCCCCTCCCTTCTTTATGGGTGTTCCTTCCCCATCCTCCCCCATTGACGCCCTCCCCCAACAATCTAGTTCACTGGGGTTCAGTCTTAGCAGGACCCAGGGCTTCCCCTTCCACTGGTGCTCTTACTAGGATATTCATTGCTACCTATGGGGTTGGAGCCCAGGGTCAGTCCATGTATAGTCTTTGGGTAGTGGCTTAGTCCCTGGAAGCTCTGGTTGCTTGGCATTGTTGTATATATGGGGTCTCGAGCCCCTTCCAGCTCTTCCACTGATTTCTTTCTCTGATTACTTCAACCGGGGTCCTATTCTCAGTTCAGTGGTTTGCTGCTGGCATTAGCCTCTGTATTTGCTGTATTCTGGCTGTGTCTCTCAGGAGAGATCTACATCCGCTCCTGTTAGCCTGCACTTCTTTGCTTCATCCATCTTGTCTAATTGGGTGGCTGTATATGTATGGGACACATGTGGGGCAGGCTCTGAATGGATGTTCCTTCTGTGTCTGTTTTAATCTTTGCCTCTCTATTCCCTGCCAAGGGTATTCTTGTTCCCCTTTTAAAGAAGGAGTGAAGCATTCACATTTTGATCATCCGTCTTGAGTTTCATTTGTTCTAGGCATCTAGGGTAATTCAAGCATTTGGGCTAATAGCCACTTATCAATGAGTGCAGACCATGTATGTCTTTTCTGTGATTGGGTTACCTCACCAGGATGATATTTTCCAGTTCCAACCATTTGCCTCACTAATTTCATAAAGTCATTGTTTTTGATAGCTGAGTAATATTCCATTGTGTAGATGTACCACATTTTCTGTATCCATTCCTCTGTTGAAGGGCATCTGGGTTCTTTCCAGCTTCTGGCTATTATAAATAAGGCTACATGAACATAGTGGAGCACGTGCCTTTGTTATATGTTGGGGCATCTTTTGGGTATATGCCCAAGAGAGGTATAGCTGGATCCTCAGGCAGTTCAATGTCCAATTTTCTGAGTAACCTCCCGACTGATTTTCAGAATGGTTGTACCAGTATGCAATCCCACCAACAATGGAGGAGTGTTCCTCTTTCTCCGCATCCTCGCCAGCATCTGCTGTCACATGAGTTTTTGATCTTAGCCATTCTCACTGGTGTGAGGTGAAATCTCAGGGTTGTTTTGATTTGCATTTCCCTTATGACTAAAGATGTTGAACATTTCTTTAGGTGTTTCTCAGCCATTCGGCATTCTTCAGCTGTGAATTCTTTGTTTAGCTCTGAACCCCATTTTTTAATAGGGTTATTTGTCTTTCTGCGGTCTAACTTCTTGAGTTCTTTGTATATTTTGGATATAAGGCCTCTATCTGTTGTAGGATTGGTAAAGATCTTTTCCCAATCTGTTGGTTACCGTTTTGTCCTAACCACAGTGTCCTTTGCCTTACAGAAGCTTTGCAGTTTTATGAGATCCCATTTGTCGATTCTTGATCTTAGAGCATAAGCCATTGGTGTTTTGTTCAGGAAATTTTTTCCAGTGCCCATGTGTTCCAGATGCTTCCCTAGTTTTTCTTCTATTAGTTTGAGTGTATCTGGTTTGATGTGGAGGTACTTTATCCACTTGGACTTAAGCTTTGTACAGGTGATAAGCATGGATTGATCTGCAGTCTTCTACATGTTGACCTCCAGTTGAACCAGCATCATTTGCTGAAAATGCTATCTTTTTTCCATCGGATGGTTTTGGCTCCTTTGTAAAAAATCAAGTGCCCATAGGTGTGTGGGTTCATTTCTGGGTCTTCAATTCTGTTCCATTGGTCTATCTGTCTGTCTCTGTACCAATACCATGCAGTTTTTATCACTATTGCTCTGTAATACTGCTTGAGTTCAGGGATAGTGATTCCCCCTGAAGTCCTTTTTTATTGTTGAGGATAGTTTTAGCTATCCTGGGTTTTTTGTTATTCAGATGTTAATTCTTGTTCCTGGAAGTTTTCTCTATTTTATTTTTTATCCTGGCCTTTGCCTATGCTTATTTATAGACAATGCAGCCATGTTGGGTACCAGATTCCATATCGGACTACTGCTTTAGGGATAACTCTTGCTGCAGATGTTGGGGGACCCACATGGAGACTGAGCTGCATGTCTGCTACATGTAAGTTGCGGACCTCGTTCCAGCCAGTGGACCAGGACAGTTATACTAGACTTCTATCTGCAAGCATAAGAGCATTTGATTACTCATTTTAAAAATAAGATTTCTTTATTTTATAATATGATTGTGTGGGGTTTTTTGGGGGGGACGTTTATGTATCTGCACCTTCTACATGCCTATAGGTAATTGTGAGCCACCATACGGCTGCTGGGAGATGATCCAGGGCCATCTGAAAGAACAGCAAGTGCTCTTAACTACTGAGGCATTTCTCTAGCCTCCTTGGTTGATTCCTGCTACCCCCGTTCTTCTTATAGTCTTTTTCTCTATTTCCCTCTCTTCATTCTTAATTAGCTGCTTTGAAATTAAAGCTAGTACTATGCTTCCTGTCTCCCAGAAACTTTGGAACCGCAGGCCATTTTTATTCTTTAAAAAGACTTACTTCATTTTATCCATGCCTATGATGTTTTTCAGCAGTAGTCTCCCTAAAAACCTTAGCAGCTTTTTAAATGTCTAACTTAATTATGAACACAACATCCACATCTAGAATTCTTTCCAAATATATATTTTTTATTATTTTATTTATTTGCATTTCAAATATTGTCCCCATTCCCAGTCCCCCTCCACCCTCAACTCTATCCCTGTTCCCCTTAGCCTCTAAGAGAGTTCTCCCAGCCAACCAACCCATTCCTACCTCACCCCTCTCATATCCCTCTTTGGGGCCTCAATCCTCTACAGGACCAAGAACATCTCCTCCCATTGAGGGCAGACAAGGTATCCCTTGCTACATATCGGCAACATCCTTTTGGACTCTAGTTACTTGGTTAGCATGTAAATCTCTTTCTTAAGACTACATGATCACAGGTCACATCTCTTTTCCTATTATCCTGGTCTGAGATATTAGGGATGCCTCATATGGAAGGGCTTGCCTTTATGTGACTGATAGCCACAAATCTATAGGGCAGGGGGCTGCGACTACATGACTGGGGCCTGGTGCCAGGAGTAGGTGAAGCTCCTACCGTCCCTTCAGGGTCTCTGGGGCTTCAAGCCTTTAGTTCTCTTGGATCCTTACATGCCACAGGATCTTTAAGTTTTATCCTTTTGCTTCCCAGTCATGGTGATTCTCCTCATCTTCCCTATTCTTTTGGATCCTTGCCCATGCAATCTAAAAGTCCCACCTCTTTCACTCTGCCCAGCCATTGGCCACTGATAACCTTATTTCCAAATGAGAGTCAACCGAGGGTAAGCTTCCTTTAGCAACTAAATGTGCAAATTCCCATGTGATTCTGGGAGCCTAATTAAGACAAAGTTCTAGAACCAATCCCCAACAGGATCCTGGGGCTTAGTCACATGGTTGTCTGTAAATATCTGCATCTGTCTCACTCAGGTGCTAGCTAGCAGAACTTCTCAGAGGATGGGCTCAATATGCAAGCACATATTGGTATCAACAATAGTGTCAGAGTTTGATGTCTATGCATGGAATGGATCTCAAGGTAGGGCAATCTCTGGATGGCCTTTCCTTCAGTCTCTGCTCTATTTTTTTATACCTGCATTTCTTTCAGACAGGAAAGATTCTGGATTAAAATTTTTTTAGATGAGTTCGTGGCCCTTGGCCTCAAACATATTGACACAAGGCACAATTTCCTGACTAGAACATCAATGGCTCAGGCTCTTAAAACCAACAGTTGACAGGACCTCATAGAACTGAAAAGCTTCTGTAAGGCAAAGGACATTGTCAATAGGACAAAAGGGCAACCCATATATTGGGGAAAAATCTTTACTAATCCTACATCTTATAGAGGGCTAATATCCAAAATATATAAAGAACTCAAGGTTAGATTCCAGAAAACCAAATAACCCAATTAAAAAATGTGGTACAGAGCTAAACAGAAAATTCTCAGCTGAGGAATCTCAAGTGGCCAAGAAGTACCTAAAGAAATATTTAATATTTTTAGTCATCAGGGAAATGCAATACAAAACATTCCAGAGATTCCACTTTACAAAAATCAGAATGGCTAAGATTAGAAACTCAGGACAATAGATGCTAGCAAGGATCTGGAGAAAAAGAAACACTCCTCCAATGTTGGTGGGATTGCAAACTGGTATAATCATTTTGGAAATTAATCTGGCAGTTCCTCAGAAAACTGGAAATACTTCTACCTGAAGACCCAGCCATACCACTTCTGGGCATATACCCAAAAGATAACCCTCCAAACTAAGGGCACATGCTCCAAAATGTTTATAGAAACCTTATTTATAAATAATAGTCAGCAGTTGAAAACAACCCAGATATTTCACAAAGGAAGAATGAATATAAAAAATGCAGTGCATTTATACAATGGAATACTATTCACCTTTTAAAAACCAGGATATGAATCTTGCAAATGAATGGAAAATATCATCCCCAGTGAGGTAACCCAGACTCAAAAGGACAAACATGGTATGTACTCCGTGATAAGTGGATATTAACCAAAAAGTTTAGAATACCCATGATACAATTCACAGATTATATGAAGCTTAACAAGAAGAAAGGCTCAAGTGTGGAAGCTCCAATCCCACTTAGAAAGTGGAAGAAAAGAATCATGGGAGGTAGAGGGAGGGAACGACCTGGGTGGGAGAGGGGAGAGAAGAAAATAAGGGCAGGTTCAGGTATGAGAGAAGACAAGAGAGAATCCCAGAGAGTCAGGAAAATGAACATAAATACACACTAGTGTGGGGTGGGGAACAGGGGAAACAACTAGAAAGTCTAAGACTCTAGGGATGTGGGAGGCTCTCAGGACACAATGGGGATGACATTGGCCAAAATGCCTAACAGTTGGGAGATAGAACAGGAAGAGAGTACCTCCAGTAGATAGACATGGCCCCCAAATAGATTTCTTAACTCTACTTCCTTTTTAAATTTTTCTGCATCATTTTTTTCTTTCTCTCTTTTTCACCAGCTTAGGCCAGGCTAAAGTGGGATAGTCTGGCATTTATCTGAAAGTATGCACTTTGTGCTACCTTAAGCCATGTAAAATGTTTTAATAATTGGGACAAACAACATTGCTCTTTGTTCAAGACCATTTTAATCAACTTTGGTTGCCTGCCACCATGTTCCTTCCAATTCCACGAGATCCTCTATCACAAGATTCTATTTTGTTCTTTTCACAGCTTTCTGTTCACTTTGCCAGTAGTCATGGGATAACAAGAGGTTGACCAAAAAATACCCTGGATTCTCACCCATATGGCATAGCAGCAACCCACTTCCTGTTGTTAGCATTCTCTCTTCTTGTCTGTTCAGTAGCCAGGGGAGAGGAAAATGACCAGGAAAGAGTCTGCTTCTATGTTGATGCAACTTTGGCTTCATTCCCTTGTAGGATTTCTCCTTCACTGAATACTCCTTAACCTTCTAAATCAAAGGTCATCTGTCAGTAAATAAATATCTTGTAATTTTCTGCATCCTTCTCACTAATATGCCACACACGTATCCACAGTGTAAATATTCTAAGATATTCAATATTATTTTCCTTCTTATAGCTATAGTTTTCTATACCAATCTCATTTTAACTGCTGAAAGAAAAAGAAAGAAAGAAAGAGAGAAAGAAAGAAAAAAAGAAAGGAAAGAAAGGAAGAAAGAAAGAAAGGAAGAAAGAAAGAAAGAAAGAAAGAAAGAAAGAAAGAAAGAAAGAAAGCAAGCAAGCAAGCAAGCAGCAGTGGGATTAGAACATCAACCCAGCCACAGATCTTCTACAATTTTTTTTTTTGGTTCTTTTTTTTGGAGCTGGGGATCGAACCCAGGGCCTTGTGCTTCCTAGGTAAGCGCTCTACCACTGAGCTAAATCCCCAGCCCCTACAATTTTTACTGCCTGTAAGATGTAGATGTGCTGGGGCCATGGTGACACAGAACTTGTGTGAATAGTCAACCAACAACTAGTCCAACTTGGGGATTATTCTACAAGAAGAAGCCCATTTCTGACACTCCCTGGATGGCCAGAAACCAGAGGATGAATAGCTCAGAGACCCCAGGATAGAACCAAACAGGACTGGCAAAAAAAAAAAAAAAAAAAAAAAAAAAAAAAAAAAGAAGGGAAGAAAAGAAAGAAAAAGTGAGTAAAATGATCTTTAATGGTGTTCTGCTGTATTAATAGATTGGTGTGTAGCCCAGTTGTCACCAGAGAGGCTTCCTCCAGAAGCTGATGGAAGTAGCTGAAGAGACCCACAGCCAAACATTAGGCAGAACAACTGGAACTCAGCAGAAGAAAGAGAAGATATTTTAGTAGCCAAAGGGGTCAAGGACACCTAAAAACACAGCCTATACAATCAACTAAGTAGGTCTCATAGGTGTTCACAGTGACTGAAGCAACAAACACAGACACTGTAGGGTTTGAGGTATTAAGTCTGCATATATGTTATGGTTATGTAACTTGACATTCTTGTGAGACTCCTAACATTGATGTGGGGTAACCGGTTTTGTTGCCTGTGGTTGAGAGCCTTTTCCTTCTACAGGGTTGCCTTGTCCAGCCTTGATATGAGGGCTTGGGCCTCGTCTTATTGACACTTGTTATGCCATGTTTGGTTAATATTTCTAGGAGACCTGCTCCTTCTTTAAAACAAAAACTGAGGAGAAGTGGATCTGGGGTAGTGCAGGGAGGGACTGGCAGTGGTGGCGGGAGGGGATGCAGTGTATGAAAGAAGAAAAACCAACATTCATTATCTTTGTAAATCTTTGCTTCAAATAATTTTTCATAAAACAAAAAAATGATGATCAACTGGATGTATTCTCAGAGCTATTGCTATCAGGAAATTTTGTTTTTTTGCATTAGTTATTAAACATCTTTTAACTTGAGAATATAATTACATATTTTTTCTATCCCCTTTCCTCCATCAAAACCTTCCATTTCTTCATTCTTTCTCTTGTACAAACTTATGTCCTCTTTTAATTATTTTATTAACAATTCTATTCATTGTTATTACATATATATGGAGTTGAGGCCTAGGGGCTTATTTTTGTGGTTATATTATATTCGCTGCTATCCAAAATTGTATTATGTAGATCATTGTAGAGAAAAAATATCATAATCACTGTCTTTATCACTATCATCAACAATAACACCCACTCACAGACACACCCTCATGCATGTATGTACATTCCTTTTCCACTACATAATCATAAATATCATAATTGTTTTTACTGATTTATGATTTATGAGGTGACAGAGAGCTTACAAAGTAGCAATGCAATTTTCACGTATATTGTGATTCTACTTGGGACTTGTCTCCTATACATCATCCCAATTAGTGATAATAAGCTAATGGTTCTGTTCAACCTGGCTTTCAAATTATACCCATCAGGCTGCCTTGATCCAAATAACTGGGAAACAATCAAGTATAGGGAACAAAAACATACCAGAACCATTAATTCACAGCATCCAGCCTACTTTATGAGATTAAAGTTTAAATTATTTAATATATCAACAGTTTTCTGATCAATGAATGGTATTTCTCCCAGGAAGGATCATGCAAACACATATCCTACATTTTCTTCTATCACCCCAACCAGATGGTCAAGGGACAGTTATCAGCATCACTATGAGCTGAGGAAAGTAAACTTTTTTAAGAGTCTCACGACATCAGCTTTGAGTTTATGTGAATGACTACCCTGTCACCATTCTCCCATGGTATGCATGAAGCCCAAAATCATCTCATTATGGGTACTGTTACAGTGTAAAAAATCTTTTGGATATTTCCTGTTTCAGAATTCAGAGTTGGCATACATTAGCTCTAAGCTGATTTCCCACATTATTCTATTACCCTGTGGCAAAAGAGCAAGCTTTGAAGCAAGAAGTAATTGCCCCATTTCTAAAGATGAGGCTAAAGAGGGATATGGAGGAGATAGTTTTCTCATAACAAAGCAAGAAGGAAGTAGAGAAAATATAAAGCATTACTTTACAGCCAAACTCCATTCACCTCTGTGGGCACTCCCATTTTTCAGCAAAGCCCATACATAACAACACTTGCTTTAATTTAGTTGATAGGATTCAGCTCCTGGGCACATAAGTAGAGAACTCTAGGGACAGGATAAAATAAGATACCTACCAAAACTACTGCAGATAGTTGATTCCTGCTTTTGAAGAAAAAAGATAAGAAAATGTCTTTTTTTAATGGAAAAGATGTTTCACTGGAGATCAACAAACTTATTAATTATATGTTGCTAATGCTGACAATTGATGTGGAAAGAGTCTTCCGTGGGGAGAAAAAGATTGTCTTAGTTTCAAGAACAAATACAATAGGAATTATACCACACAAAATCTAGATTTTAAATATTAAATACTATGTACTTTGAGGTTAGAGTACTTAAAGGATTCTTAAATGTAAATTGTAATTGAACACTGTTTTTTTTCTATTACATGTCTGTTGATATTATTAAATTTCTGATATATTTGACATCATATCTTATTAGATAGTATAACTTAATTAATTTATCCATTCACAACACCCATGGATGGTGTAGGGTGCATTTGTGTAGGGGTGCATGTGTTTGTGTATCCATGTTTTTTCTATATGAGACAATTATTCTGAATGCTAGACCATGTTTTAAAGAATAACATTTTTGGGAAAACTCTAAGATTTGTATTTTGAAGTTCTAAGATATGATTGATTTGTTAGAAATCTAGAAAAAGAAGCATTGCTACAATCTGCCTGGGGCCATAAACAGGCTAAGTATGGACTTTTCCCCTAAGGAATGTCCCCCAAACTCTAGGTCAAAGTTTTGATTTGTTTGAAGAATATACTGGTCCAATTTTGTGCTACAGTATAGACTTATTCTTGCTTGGACTTAGATATTAAATTTTGATTAACATTTTATGTCTTCCTTGATATAAAAGAAAAAGTAACAACAAAATCAATACATTAGGAAGACATCTTCTTGTTCTTTGAAACTGTCCAACTACTTATTTAGATAATTTATTTTTTACCACAGCCCAATAGCACCAGCTGGGTTAAACCCCTCCTTATTTTTTAATTTCCATTGAGAGAGAATGGGCTTGAGACCACACGTGTCTTAGAATAAAGCAACACTTCCTACACTCATATCCCTGAACAACATTGCTGCTGTAGTTCTGAGACATGGAAGTTTAAAGGATTAGAAGTTGAGCATTCTCAACAAAATACAGAGCAAAACTGCTAACACACGTTTCCCTATTTCTGAGAGACCTCCAGAAAATTTATTTTAGCATTAAATAATACAAGGGTATCCTTTATTTTTGATAAATAAGTCAGAGAAGAAAAGAGGTTCAGGGTGATGTTGTGGTCAGAGGTAATCTCTGGGATTCTATATCAAACTGTAAAGAAATGTGTTTCTAGGCAGGAAAACACTTAAGTGTAACCTGTCAGGGGAATCCTCATTCTAGCTATGTCTTGGGCAATGATGGATTGGAATTAGAGCAACAGCTTTGCTTTGGTCAAAGTGTGAGTCCCAAGATGCACAAACAATAAACCTGAGAGTGTCAGGTGGTTTTCTGTGAAGAGCAGAGAAAACATTCCAGAGTTTTCCCTGGAGTCTCACTAGAGGTTCCTGGGGGCACTTCCACAATTCAGCCTTCACTTCTTAGTTGGAAACATATGGGGTAAGGATTTTGAGAAGAGCTTCTGGTGACAGAGCATGTAGCAAAGTGAAAATTAGATTTGAGTAAAAATATTCAAGTTTAAGTGAGGTTTTTGTCCTTAGCTGGTTCAAGCCTTTATGGCTTACTTTTCTATGTGTCCTATAAAAATGCCCTTACCTGGTAATTTGCTTGGTTTTGGTAATGATTAAAAACAGCAGTGCAGCTGAAAAATTCCTTAGAAACTGTAAAGTAAATATGCATGTTTTATATTTTGCTTATTAATGTACAAAAGTAGAAAAAGGTCTTATATTGTGTAAGCAATATACAGTGTTCACAGAGCAATGGAGCTTGGATACTTAAGGATTAGAAAGATGCAAAGGATATCAGACAAAACTAAAAATGTCTCTTCTAATAAGCTTTTATACAAGCGTTGAAAGAAAGAAGACAGCATTGAAGATTAGTGACTTCCACAAAACAGCTTTTGTGGAAGCTGTTTTAACAAATGTGGCCATTTGTTAAAAAAAAAAAAAGAAAGAAAGAAAGAAAGAAAGAAAGAAAGAAAGAAAGAAAGAAAGAAAGAAAGAAAGAAAGAAAGAAAAGAAAATTTAAGGTCTCCACACAAGTAATTAAATTACAGTAATTAGGAAAATGCTTAATGTCTTTTTTCTCCCCCTCTTCTTTCCTTCCCTCATTTTCAACTTCCCTACTTTCCAAATTCCCAAGTGACTCAATAGCACAATAATGATCACAATTTGTTCTTTTGTAGACTATGTTAAAGAGAATGTGTCCGTCCACTTAATGATTTAATATCTATGTTTATTTCCTTCTAGTTGCATTGCACAATCTTGGTCCTCCTGCCTTTAAAACGTTAACATTATTACTGCTCATGAAACCATGATATTCAAAATGAAAAAAAAAATGTGGAATTAAATTGTGTTTACATTATGCGAAAACCAATCGTCCTTGCTGTAAGCAATGCACTTACGCACTGTGTCCAACAGAGGGCAGTGGGCAACACTCTTGTTGCCTCTGCTTAGCCCCATGGATAAGGTATCCTGGAGTGAATTTGTTGTGATAGATCCTTTTGGAGCACTTGTCAATGTATAAGGGAACCATGATATAACGCAAAAATCTTTAATTAATTCATTTTGTGAGAGAAACTTCAGTCTTCCTTGTGAGGAAAAATTCAGCCTTCCCAAGCCTTCTAAAATTATGTTTGACACATAAAAAGTGCCTGTGAAGCTTGATTATCGCATTCATTCTGTCCATCCTTATTTTAAGTCTCTGATGTGTTCCAGTTGTTACAGAACTGAGACCTTGTTTGATTTCTTTTTCTATCTAAGTGTTTGGCAGAGTTGGGGGAAGGAAGAATAAACAACAGAAATAAAAAATAAATAACAGTGTGGTCATACCATCTTTGCTTTGCTGCCCATCTGAGCCTTGGGGTGCAATTTATTGTTCCTAAACTTCCAGTTCCTTATTTGTTAAACTCTAGGCAAAATCAAACACTTCAAAGGATAACAGAGTGGATAATTTGTATAAATTTGCCTACCTGAAAGTCATTTATAAATGGCTATTTCTTTTACTGTCATCTTCGAAGAGGGGTGAAACTCAGTGTTGTTCTTTCTTGTAACACTCTTCCCATTGGATTAATTGAATGTGGCCAAAATCCTGGGAAAGCCCACGTTGAACAAGGATATATGCACCAAGGTCTAATGTTTCCCATCTCTCCAACAACCACTGAGGAAATTCTAGGAACTTGACTGGCACACTAGTGACGATATCAAACACAATCCAGTTGGACAGTGTTAGACAATGTGCATGTATTGTTAGCCAAAGGATCTCTAAGAAAGACAAATTGATCCTCTCTTTATAGGTGAAACATGATTTCAGGATGTGCTGAGACTATCGAGGGCATTTCCTTTCTGCACAGCATAGGTCGAGTGTGAATTTAACCTTCCTTTCTTATAAAACTTGCCTTCTTCCATTTCATACCAATGCTAGCTAAAAGCCAGATTTAAAATATTTCTCCATCAAGATTACTTTTTTGCTCTCTCTCCTATTTCAAATAACACAACAGATCATAACTCTTCTAGTTACTAAGTAAGGAAATGCATTAATGTTCTCCAGACAAGCCTTCTGATCTCACTTCTCTAATCATTATGTTAGTTCCTAACTTGATATTTAATAATTTTGTTCTTTCATTATCAGACTTTAACTCCTACCTCAATATGTGATTAGTTTCATTGTTTCAAAGTTGGATGGCAGAGTAAATAATTTTTCTAAATCTAAATAGGTATCCCTTATTTATCCATGCTAAAACTTCCAGGATCTTTTAAAAAACACACATTTATACTTGATTATACTATTACTTGCAATGCAGTCGTGTTTCTTTTTGTTTATTCATATACTCTGAACTTCCGACTTTGTATATCATTTTCTGTCCCCTGCATGTGCATCTATTGAACCTGTTTCTATGCCTGACATGTCTTTTATTCCCTGGAGGATACCAGTATGGACTCATGACTTGCAACATTCTTTGTGGTATTTTGCTAAGCTCTGGTTTCAGCAGCATGAGGAAATTTAACTTACATCTGCCACTAAGTTGTATCTGCCTCTTGTTAAAGTTTCTTCCTGCTACATACTGCATCTTCTTTGGGATCAGGCATGAGTCTTGTCTGCTTTTAATTTCTAACAATCAGTGTTAAGCAAACAATTAGAACAAGTACTCACTAAGTGTTTATTGAAAGAGTAAATAAATGAGTGAGTGAACAGCTTATCAATTTGTGCTGGGATAAAGTAGGTAAAGGGCCAAGGCTTTGTGAAAGGCTTGTGTTACATCAAGCCAAGTTCTTTGATATAGATCGCCTGTTTAGGCAATTGAGGAATGTTAAGTTTAATTGATGAGTTAAATCCTGTCTTATTTTTTTCCTTTACTGTTATTCTGAAGATATGGGAGGGTCTGTCTCCTCAGAAAATCAAATAATTTTGATTCTCTCTTTGTGCCTGTGAAAACTGTACACAGTCAGAGAGGGCACCAGGCATTCAGTTCTACAAATTAATTCAGAGATATATTATTCTGCCTTCAGAGGAGCCCTTGATGATATAACCTCGGATGTTTAATTCACAAAGTCCTGCTTAGAAAAACCAGCTTGGAAGATTGAGGTAGATAGCTTATTTGTTCCTCTAAAGAACACTCATTTTACTGCTTCAATAAAACAGGAAAATAAAAAAGAATACCAAAGGGCTCTGTTAAGTGGCAAAGAAAACTGCTGGTTTAGTTATGACTGCTTTCAGCTGCATGTATGAGGAACTGGAAGCCAGGACTTAATCAAACAAAGGTTTATTTTCTCACACAATTGAAAACTAATAGGAGACAGACTAGGGCTGGTGCCAACGTACTGCCAAGCTACCTATGACTTGGGTTGCCTTTTCTCTCTGCATATGTGCTCCTTCAGTAGTTGGGAATAAGGTAGCTATTTTATCTCTAGGCAGCATTTTTCTATCACAAACAAGGAGCAAATGTACAAAGGCAGGCAATAAAGTCTATGGCACTTAAATCTTTCTTCAGCATTCTCCACTAGACATCACCTCTCATTGGCCACAGGACTCCATAAGCACCTGCAAGAAAGAGATTATGGACCTACGTTCTTGGCAAACTGTCCTTTTATACAAGTATGTAGTGACTTTTGCTTTGACAAATCTGTGAAAAGAATTTATAGTCCTAGCAAGGCCAAATGAGACACACAATTCAGGTATTTATTTACAAGCCATAAACCTAGATCGGGCAGGTTTAGAGCTATACTTATTCCCCAACTATAAAGATCATTGTTACTTGTCATTTCTCCTGGCCACACAGTTAATGACCATTTCCTTTCATGGCAGACTCCTCCTCCTCTTCTCTCCTCTTCTCTCTCCTCTCCCTCTCCTTCTCCTCCTCCTCCTCCTCCTCCTCCTCCTCCTCCTCCTCCTCCTCCTCCTCCTCCTCCTCCTCTTTTCCTCTTCTTCTCCCTCTACCTGCAAGCTCTTCACTCAAGTCCCACTTTTCTTCCTCCACCGCCCAATCACAGGCTCTAGATTTTACTGACCAATTAAATTAGGGAGCAAGGTTAACGTAGCATCACTTGGTGTGGTGAGGATCTGCTCTTAGAGACAATCACATCTTGAGAAGCTAATATTTAGCATGAAAGTATGAGCAGCTTCAGAACAACCCATTACATAAGTCTGTGACACCATTGGCCAACTAGTCAGACACATGACAACATAATATCACTATAACCTAAAAGCAATTTCCTGCTTGAGATGACCCAGGGAAGGTCAGTGAAGGAAATACCTAAGAACTCTCGATGGATTGCTCTAGGGGCTTGGCTCCACAGCCCCTAACATCAGCTTGTCTTCCAGAGGCCTGTTCAGGTACCTAGAGATTTTAGCTAGGTCTGATATTAGAATCTCCTAGGAGTTTAGTTTTTCAATCTTATTTCAAAGATTAATAACTTTTTAATCTATTAGATGAGTTAAGTGTCCTAAAACATAAAATGACACTCTGATGTCTATGGTTTTTTTTTAATGTACCTCACTCTTCTCTATTATGTGAGTTTAAGCCTACCTCAGTTCATAGTTTTTAGTTTTTTGGGTTTTCTTTTTCTTTCTTTCTTTTTTTTTTTGTCTTTTATTGGATTTCTTTTATTTACATTTCAAATGTTATCCCCTTTCTCAATTTTTCCTCCAGAAACCCACTATCACATCTACCCTTGCCCTGCATCTATGAGAGTGCTCCCACACCCACACCTACACCCACTCCCTCACACCTCCCCACCTTGGCATTCTTTTACACTGTGGCATGGAGCCTTCAAAGGATCTCATTGATGTCCAACAAGACATCCTCTACTACATATATGAATGGAGCCATGGGTCCATCCATGTGTACTGTTTGGATAGTGGTTTATTCCCTGGGAGTTCTGGGGACTCTGGTTGGTTGATATTGTTCTTCTTATGGGGTTGCCATCCCCTTCCCCTCCTTCAGTCCTTTCTCTAACTCCTCCATGGGGGACCCTGTTCTCAGTTCAGAGATTGACTGCAAGCATCCACTGCTGTATATGTCAGGCTCTGGCAGAGCCTCTCAGGAGACAGCTATACCATGCTCCTGTCAGCATCCACTTCTTGACATCTGTAATAGTGTCTGGGTTTGTTGGCTGCACATGGGATGGATCCCCAGGTGGAGCAGTCTCTGGATGACCTTTCCTTCAGTCTTTGCTCTACACTTGGTCTCCATTTTTCCTCCTGTGAGTATTTTTGTTCCAAAGTCTAAGAAAGACTGAAGCATTCACATTTTGCTCTTCCTTCTTCTTGAGCTTCATGTGGTCTGTGAACTGTACCTTGGGTATTATGAGCTTTTTGGGCTAATATCTACTTATCAGTGATTGTACACTATGTGTGTTTATTTGTGATCCTCACTGAGGATGATATTTTCTAGTTCCATCCATTTGTCTAAGAATTTCATGAAGTCATTGTTTTTTTTTTTAATAGCTGAGTAGTACTCCATTGTGTAAATGTACCACATTTTCTGTATCCATTCCTCTGTTGAAGGTCGTCTGGGATCTTTCCAGCTCCTGGCTATCATACATAAGTCTTCTATGTATCTTTTTTATATGTTGGAGCATCTTTTAGAAATATGCCCAGAAGTGGTATAGCTGGGTCTTCAGGTAGTACTATGTCCAATATTCTGAGGAACCACCAGACTGATTTCCAGAGTGGCTGTACCAGTTTGTAATCCTGCCAGCAATAGAAGAGTGTTCCTCTTTCTTTACATCCTTGCCAGCATCTGCTGTCACCTGAGTTTTTGACCTTAGCCATTCTGACTGATGTGAGGTGGAATCTCAGGATTGTTTTGATTTGCATTTCCCTGATGACTAAGAATATTCAACATATCTTTAAGTACTTCGCAGCCATTCGATATTACTCAGTTGAGAATTCTTTGTTTAACTCTATAGCCCATTTTTTAATAGGGTTATTTGATTCTCTGGAGTCTAACTTCTTGAGTTCTTTGTATATATTGGATATAGCCCTGTATCAGATGGAGGATCTTTCCCAGTCCGTTGGTTGCCATTTTGTCCTAATGACAGTGTTCTTTACCTTATATAAGCTTTTCAGTTTTATGAGGTATTATTTGTGGATTCTTGATCTTAGAGCATAAGCCATTGGTCTTCTGTTCAGGAAATTTTCCCCTGTGCCCATGTGTTTGAGGCTCTTCCCTACTTTCTCTTTTATTAGTTTCAGTCTTTTATCTCGTGTCAAGTCCAAGTGGATCAAAGACCTCCACATAAAATCAGTTCATACTTTATTCTAAGTTTGCCTCAGCTCACACGTTACCTCGGGCCATATTGAATGACTTTCAGAATTACTGCTCTTATTCTGTTCAGTGTGCCTCAGAAAAGCAGGTCCACTTGCTTACACCATTGTTTTCTCTCCCCACCTTCTTTATCTAGATATTTTTAGCAGAGAAGTCACTTTCTACATGCCCATTCATCAGTCTCCTGGTTGCAAAATCATCCTTAGGTTCTCTCAAAAGCTTTCATTTCATTGTATCTGCAATCCCTGTTCCTGGCTCTGCATCTCCCACTGGTATATGGTGCATACTTTGTCAAACTATGGAAATATTCATAAATTTACATAAATGTAGTCTCCTTTGTGTTGTAATGTGGCTGGTTAGTAATAACACAGCAAGAATAGTCTTCATAAAGGTAAATGTGTTTCTTTCATATGTCTCTTTCTTCTCTGGGAATAATTCAGAGGAAGTAGTGGGAGATCAACACTGAGAGAAAAGTGACTTTCCCTAACCATAATATTGTCTTGTGATCTTTGCTTATGTCAGTGACTGTGGTAGTTTGAGTGAAAATGGCCCCATAGGTTCAGAAAGAGTGTTGCTTTTGGGAGGTGTGGCCTGGTTGGAGTGGGTGTGGCCTTGTTGGAAAAGCTTTTTTTCCCTCTGGGGTCAAGATAGACTTTGAAGTCTCAGACACTGAAGACAGGCCAAGTGTCTCTTTCTACCTGCTGCCTGCAGATTCAGATGTAGAACTCTCAGCTCTTTCTCCAGCACCTGTGTGCTGCCATGCTTCCCACCATGGTGATAATGGACTAAACCTCTGAAACTGTAAACCAGGGCCAATTAAACGCTTTCCTTAGTTAGAGTTGCTATGGTCAGGGTGTCTCTTCACAGCAAGAGAAACCTTGTATAAGACAGTGACCAAGGACTTACTGGTGTTTTATTTTTCATACCACTTACATTCTTTTCTGTGACGTTTTGCTGTTCTTCATCATCATGTCTGCCTTACTACTTACTACAACCACAACTCTGCCAACCCAAAACAGATAGTGGAAACAGACCATGAGATTCTTTCCCTTGGCTGAATATATCTCTCATGTAGATATTGATTTTCAGGAATAACTTGCCCAAGGCTGAGCCTTCTATCACTGTTCAATGATGCTCTCTGAGAAATACTATTTTTGTGGTTCCATATGGTAAATAAAATATATATCTATTATATATGTATATATACATGAACATGTGATCTATACATGTATAGTTTACATATGCAGATTGTATACATGTAGATATGTGTGCATACATATACATACATGTAAACATACATATACATCTGTACATACATATACATATTTATTTACATATATATGGCACTTGAAGTAAAGCTCAGTGACAAAGCACTTGCTAGCACATGGAAGGCAATGATCCTTTGCAAAAAAAAAAAAAGAGTGGAGGAGGGGAATGAGAGCTTAGCTAACTATAAATATTTATGTTATTGGAAGACTTAGAGCTGTAAAATACTTGGGGAAAAATTCTTCAAACTGTAATTAGCCTTTATTATCCATGACCATGGAATAGCATCTTCTAATACTCAAAGCCATATGGAACTTGAAAAAGTGATTCACTTAAGGTATTTTTAATTTACATACAATTTATTCTTTATAGAAAGAGTACAGTGTAAACAATAGTACTCATACTTTGAATTTTTTTAAATCTTCTAAAAAGTAAGACTATCTAAGCTGACAGAGTACCCTAAGAATGTGATTTATATTAGGTGCCCCAAAGGTAAGAAAAAGAATAAGAAGATATTAAGATGGAATTACCTTCTTACAAGATGTGAAATCTTGGTGAATCTTGCTTATTCTTTGTTGCAAAATACACAACAATTCCCTGAGTGAAGGATATCATTACAGGAAAAAAAGGAAGAGCTTTGAAGAATTTAAACCTAGACACTCTTGGTGACATTTGCTGGACTCAACTCCTAAGCCAATAACATGTTTTCATCCATTCTGTCTTTGGATTTCAGTAACCAGTGGCCCAAGTACCCCATGGATAGTTTTTAAACTTACACTAGTTAGAGCTAGTTTTAATCTAGTCATCAGTCTGGATTAAATTTTGGCAAAAAATACAGTTGTTTTATTTACTGCTTAATTGATTGTGGTTGATGTTTTCAGAAGCCAGTTTGATAACAACTACTAAGAACCTCAGATATGATTTTATACTTAGTTGTTCATACTTAGAAATCCATCTTAAGTTATTCTTCCTGAATGAAAAGTGATTCATGACTAAGAAAAGAGCAAAGTTCTTCAAATACAACAGTGCTTCTTAAGTCTCAATGCACACTTCTAAATTATCACAATATTTAGCATAAAACACTAATTAGAGCAACCAACTGAATAAAATAATTTTATTAATACACATAAATAATTATAAAATTTTAATTGTCATTAAATGTTCAAAGGTTTAATATATAGCAGATATATAAACCATGGACATAATTTTGATATAGAATTAAAGAACATAAATAAGAACATATTAAGTACAAGCATATATATCTTATTAAAAATATTGTCCTTTCTTCCTGCCTTTTTTGCAACTTTAGTAAAGTGAAAAAAATACCTACAGTATCTCATTTCAATTATTTGCCTGTGGTCTTTTAAATTATATTATCTGTAACTTTAAGATACACTAAGTTATCATCAGCTTCATATATCTCTTTGACCTGGAAGGTCGTGAAAATTTAGTACCCAAAGCCAAGGGCAGAGCTGACAAATTGTGTTGCAGTTGCATGGTGCTTATGCTTTATTGTGGGCTTAAACTGCTGCTCCTGGGTTTTTTCCTGGGTTTTTGATGCAGAGTAGAAAGAATGTTCAGAGTGTTTGGGTGCAGTCCTTTCACTTGACTCAAATAATCCAAGACCCTGCTCCTTGTTTTCATGTTCTCTGACCTAATTGTTTACAGTGCCCACCAGTATTTTTCTACATTTCTATAGTTAGCTTCCTTCCTTCTGTGTAACAGCCATTTAAAAAAATTCTTATTTTTCTTTGAAAATGTTATATGATGTATTTTGATCATCTTTTTTCCCTTCCCCAACTCTGTCTATGTCCTCCCTCAGCTCACAACCTACCCAATGTCATATTCTTTCTCTTTTCAAAAACAAAAGCAAAAAATGATGGAAAACAGTTGGGTTGGTGGATTAGTCTTGAGCATGGCCTGCCTAGTAACAGTCACTTCTCATTTATGCTTAAGGGTTTTGAGGATCCAAACCCTTTCCTTTTTCTATTCTTCCCCCTCTCTTTTTCCTTCTTTACCATCATCTCCGACTCAATCATCTTTTTATGATACTACAGATAAAATACGAGATATCATACATGCCAGCCCTGTACTACTGAGTTCCAATCTCCCTATTATTGAGCTTTTATTGTACTCAACCAATGCATTACATACAATTTCTTTGAACCCCTGACCCCAAGCCAACATTGTCTTGGTTCTTCCAACTGAGTTTTTCTGTGCATCTCCAGGGCATTTCTTCCTTGCTTTAACTTACTCTTTTTTCTACCATGGTTTCTAGACTCAATTCCTTCTCACTATTTAATTCTTAAGGACAAAACAACAACAAACAAACAAACAAAATGCTTTTCCTTCTAATCTTTCCTAGAATTGTTTCTCCACAAAATTGATTATAATGTGATTATCAATGCACTTTCTTTTGTAAGTTCCCCTAAAAGGAAGCAAGTAAGTCAATCTTAGGAATCATGTCTACCTTGTTAATTCTGCATGGTAAACAAGTGAAACATATAATACAAGCAGACCGAAGAGATGGATCTCACACACCTGTTTACTATCAAAATATTTGATATCAAAATATAATAGCAAAAAAGGCAAGTTACTCACCTAACTTTTTACTGCATCGCTTTACCAAAGCATCATTAACTGTGACTCTCTACCTTTCTTTATTCAACATACCTCATAATGTAACTTATTTTTAATCAAAATCTTCTAGAATGGACCTTCATCTGTCTCTTTACATGAAAAACAAGGGGGAGGGACTTTTAAAAGTAAGTGAGGGGGTAAAACACAAGAATACAATAGAACAAATACTCCGTGCTACCATGTCTCTAGAAAAATCTACACTCGCTCATTGACCAGTTATAATAGAAAGCAATGGAGAAACATCTCTTAAATTAAAAAACAAAGAGACAATAAGCAAATATCTTCCTTAATGGTTTAAAATCCCAGTGCCAGAAGTTGCAAAGAGGTATGCATAGAAACATTTTAAAGTAACTTTTATTATGATAGCAATAACTATGGCCACTTGTGGTCTTTTGTCGGTAGCTCCATCAAATGTTAGAAATTGAAAATAAATAAGCACAAAAGAATCAGAATAGCTAAAAATGGAACTTTGGTCAGGTAGGGCAGTGTTCCTCAACCTGTGGGTCACAACCCCTTGGAGATCACACATTAGATATCCTGCATATCAGATATTTACATTTCAATATATAACCACAGCAAAATGACAATTTTAAAGGAACAGCAAATAATTTTATGGTTGGGAGGTCACCACACCACGAGGAACTGTATTAAAGGGTCACAGCGTTTGACAGCTGGATAATTTCTGATAGGATGAAGGAACTTATAGACAATAAAATCAATTGTCTTGAGCGTTTTGAAAAAGAACAGAACTAGGTACACTTACAAACCTCTACACCGAGCCAACATTGTGGTGCAGCAGATGCTAACTGCCCATGAAACCACAGCCCTCAAACAGAGAGGCAAATAACCTTGAACAACGTGAAGGAAAACTGACACTTTTCTCCTTATGTATTGTTTTAATACCTTTACGTCTTGGTGAGATTATTTATGTAAATTTCATACTTCCTCATTACTGATGAGATTCTGAGACTTTATAGGCGATATTTTGGCTATGTCTACAGAGGGGCAAAGAAAAGTATACAACCTATAAGATACATTGAAATGATCTCATTTAACCTTGCTTTTTCAGAGAACTTTAAAAAAAATAATGGTAATTTTTCCTTTGGGGGTTTCTGGTGAGCACTTGGGAAGCTGCTCTCAATGAACCCTGAGCCATGTAATTGGCACATGGCCCTATTTGTTCTTGCTTCATTGGGGGAAACAAAACAAATTTGAGATCAATATTTATACAAGAAATATTTCCTAAATATTTGGGGGTTTTGTTGCAATAGTAGACCACATAACACATTTTTCCTGGTCTGCAATTATAAAAAGAAAAAAAAACATGTCTCCCTAGATAATTTTAAAGAAACAGATCAAATTTAAGTCTTGAATCCGGGTTTTTATTGTACTCATTTTATTTTATTTTTAAAAGATAATGTAGATTTATTATAAAATATGTAACACTTAATATTGGTATTGGTAGTATGCATTCATATCAACAAAACACAGTGCAGTTTTCAATCAGAAACAGAATGTGGTAGTTATAAAACTCACACACACACACACACACACACACACACACACACACACACACACACTCACACACAATGACCCCAGACATAAGTCTAGAAACTACTGCAACTAAGTTCTGAAATGGGAGAAAATACTTAAACACTTCTAGGAATGGATTTCTTGGGACCTTTTAGACAAAAGTAAACACAAGCACTAACCAAATAGAGACTTAATCCCCAACCTTAGTTCATTCTCGATTAACCGTTTGCACATACATTAATTTAATGTTCACAATTATTCTACTTTCCAGGATAGGAAAGTCACTGGGAGAAATACAGCTCATCGAATTTTACTATTTCTTTTTTCTTTTTCTATTGGATATTTTATTTTACATTTCTTTTTTTTTAATATTTTTTTTTATTAACTTGAGTATTTCTTATTTACATTTCGAGTGTTATTCCCTTTCCCGGTTTCCAGGCAAACATCCCCCTAATCCCTCCCCCTCCCCCTCTTTATGGGTGTTTCCCTCCCCATCCTCCCCCCCTTGCCACCCCCCCCCCCCCCAGTTCACTGGGGGGTCAGTCTTTGCCGGACCCCAGGCTTCCCCTTCCCCCGGTGCTCTTACTAGGAAATTCATTGCTACCTATGAGGTCAGAGTCCAGGGTCAGACCATGTATAGTCTTTAGGTAGTGGCTTAGTCCCTGGAAGCTCTGGTTGCTTGGCATTGTTGTACATATGGGGTCTCAAGCCCTTCAAGCTCTTCAGTTCTTTCTCTGATTCCTTCAACAGGGGGTCCCGTTCTCAGTTCAGTGGTTTGCTGCTGGCATTCGCCTCTGTATTTGCTGTATTCTGGCTGTGTCTCTCAGGATCGATCTACATCCGGCTCCTGTCGGTCTGCACTTCTTTGCTTCATCCATCTTGTCTAATTGGGTGGCTGTATATGTATTTTACATTTCATATGTTATCCCTTTCCTAGTTCCCCTTCCAGAAACCCCCTATCCCATCCCCAATTCCCCTGCTTCTATGAGAGTGCTTCTTCACCCACCCACTCCCACCTCTCTGCCCTGGCATTCCCTGTCACTGAGGCATTGAGCCTTCACAGGTCCAAGGGCCTCTCCTCCCACTGATGTCCCACAAGTCCATCCTCTGCTACATGTGTGGCTGGAGCCATGGGTCACACTATGTGTACTCTTTGGTTGGTGGTTTAGTCCCTAATGTATTTATTGTTGAAATGCAATTTCAAGCCCTCTTCACGATGGAGATTCATCAGCCCATGAGGGAAGCTCTTCCAACACAAAGTTTATAGAGAAATTAACCTCCTTTTAAAAGCTTTGAGAGTCAAGCAATTTGAAATAATTCCAAGCATCTGAAACAGGCTGTACTAGAAATCAAGCTTACTTATTTGTGTGGGATACCTTGATGCTACAGATAACAAATATCTGTAAGCCATCATATTGTCATCAGCAGATGCTATATGCTATAAATATAAGAAATATTCACTGACCTCAAGGATGTGTATATTACAATACTGAAAAAAAGAGAGGCATAAAATGTTAAATAAAATAATACAATTACATATTTAATAATACTTGCAAGACATTAACATAGTTGTGACTCTTCCTGGTACAACAAACACAAGCAAATTCAATTTAGTTTTCTGATTAAATTGATAACTGCTGCAAACTATGTGATAACAAGATTAGAAATGAAAATTATGGCATATTTAACAGAGTGAACAGAAAGCAACATATTCCATCTTAGTTAGATGAAGATCTAATTTTGGTTAAATAATAGAAAATTAAGCTCGAGAGGCCTGTTGTAACTAGGCTAGAATCTTATTTATTTATTTATTTATTTATTTATTTATTTATTTATTTAGGGACTGGAGGCTATCTGAGCTGTAGCTCATTCTTTTCATTTTCTTCCTTTAACTTAGGGCCAGACTCTCACAATCTTCCCCAGATGATCTTAAGCTCATCCTGAAAGTCCAGGCAGCTTTGACACTTGTGCTCTTACTTCAGTCTTTCAAGCACCTAGAATTACAAGCCTCTACCCTCATGCCCTGAAAGACTAGTCACTTATTACAAAAGAGAATAGGGGCAGGAGTGACAGCGCTGCAATTGAGACTGCTCTTGAAGAGGATCCAAGTTTGAATTACTGTACCCATATCTGGGGTTGACAATCACATATAACCCCAGCTCTTACAGATCCTTCTTTTCTGTCAGAATCTGTCAGCATTCATACACACATGAACGGACAGACCTACATGTTAGCACATACTTAAAATAAACCTTAATAAAATGAGGATGAAAGGAGGACACAGTTTTCACTCCACCAGATCAGCAACATAAGTAGATATAGATATTGATTAGATATAGATTATAGATAGATGACATAGATATAAAGATATAAATATGAATACCAGTTAATAAGCACATTATTGTCATCTTAATAAATTTAACATCTGTAATGAGAAAAATACATTATTCTCTTTTTGTATTCTTTATGATGTATTCATGCAACTAATATTATCCTTATTCTGTGGATACAAATACATCTCAGGCAGAAAGTAGATGATAAGGTCTTTACATGGCTAGCATCAAGAATATCTGGAAACCATGTCCTTGATTTTAGACAGTAAACACAACATATTCATACCATAACTAAAGTCATATCTAAACCAACATACCTTTAATGTCAAGGACACATTTGAAGTACGTTAATGGTCCTTATAACCTTCCGCCTCTCCTCTGACTTCTGAAGTCAATATTTTCACCAAAAGTCATTCCTGTGAGTTAGAATTTTTCTGTGTAGTGGCTCAGTTTCTTGGATTTAGGTTCCAGTCTTGGACAATTAGATGTCTCCATGGATGCTTTTATCTTCAGACCCATTGCCAGTTTTATGTTTGTTTCTTATGATCAAGGTCATTATTTTTTCTCTCCTACCAAGTTAGGGTTGACAATAAACATATTAAAATTTAAAAAGGGTATATACCTCTTTGAAGTATAAAGAAGTAATGTTTTTCAGTTGAAGTGGGTTCCCATCTCTTTTCTATTACTTAACAACTGTCTTAAAAACATATTTTAACCACATGTGGATTCTTTTTCTCTAGAGAGCTCCCTGCCAGCCCACCCCACCCCAGGCCCCCTCACCACTTCAGCTCATTCATCAGTGGAGGCTAATATACTGAACTCATAATTGCTCTTTGTAAACACCATCCATTCTAACTATGCATTTGAGTAAAAGAAGCACTGAATGGTGATTTAGACCTATAACATGATGTTTGTACTGCCTGAACAGCCCAATAGAGTTGACCCAGATTGCAAGGCTTGCTGATGAGCCAACTCAGAGGAAGTGAAAGCAGAAGAGCTGCCCTAGGCCCTCTCATCTGCTGCAGCACTAGGAATAATGGGCCTTACACCTCACCTGGGCAGCACAACAGACCTGGCTCTGCTGGAGTGGATACAGGTGGGCCAGCCTGAGGGCATGAGAACAAGAGAGCTGCCCCTGCACCTTGCTAGCTTCTGCATTGGGTAAGCTAGCCAGAGCAGTGCTGGAGAGTATGCCCTGGTGGTATGGGTGTAAGAAAGCTGGTGGGCTGACCATCTCAGCTTACCATCCAGGCCCACATTCCAGGGCTTTGAGTTGGCACCCCAAGATCTACTCCCTCTGTGAACTGCTGGAAGACATGAAGGGACCTATAGATCCAAAGCACCAGGATCTTCATGATACTGGAGAACAGCAGAATATCCCAGAAGACTTCCTGTTACGATCCAGTGTTGATAGTGTAGCAGAAACCAGAGGCCTCAGACCAGACCAATGACTCATTGTAATGAACATTGCAAGTAAAGAAGTATCGTATTGAAAAAAGGATACATGGTAAAACTGTGATATACTATAGCTTCCATGGAGAGATCTTTTTTCTTTTGGGAGGTGAGGTTGCATGAGTGGAGAGCGAGTAAAAATGTACGTGGAGATGAATGAAACTGGGATGTGGAATTCACAAGGAATCAATACAAAGTCATTTGTAGGAGGAGGAGAAAAGAAGTGGTCCTTTAAAAATATTAGAATATTCAAGAATATATTTTTAATTCTTATTTTATTTATTAATTTATTCTCTCATATAATACATCTCAACTTCAGCCTCCCTTCCCTCCCCTTGTTCTCGTCCCCTCCCACTCTTCGGTCCCTCAGACCCACAGGACCTTTGTTTACCATCAGAAAAAAGCCGGCCTCCCAGGTATATCAAACAAAACATAACAAGATGCAATATGATTACGCATATACACTCATATCAAAGATGAATAAAGAACTCTGTAGGAGGAAAAGGGTCTCCTGAGCATGCAAAATACTCAGAGATACCTCCACTCCCACTGTTAGGAGTCCAGCAAAATCTCACTCCAGAGGGCTTGGTGCATGTGAGCTGCCTTGGCAGCTGCAATAGCCCCAGTGAGGCCCTATGAGCCCTGCTTAGTTGATTCTGTGGGCTGTGTTCCCCTGGTGTCCTAGAATGCTACAAAACTTCTTCCTTCCCCTCTTCTGCAGAGTTCCTGAGCTCTGCTTAAGATTTGCCTGTGTGTCTCTGTATTTGTTTCCATCAGCTGCTGGAGGAAGGCTTTCTGATGACCATTGGGCTAGGTGCCAGAATATCATTATGAACTGTTTCATTGGTTTATTATTATTTTTTCCTGTCTATCTTGTTTGGTTCCACCCTAAGTCTGAGCCATCTAGTTTCTGGATCATGGCCATCTAAGTAGTATCAGCCATGGGCTCCCTCTTGTGGTGTGGGCCTCAAGGTAGACCAGTCATTGGTTGGCCAATCACACCAGCTCTGAGCTACCATTGTCCCAGCACATTTTGTAGGAAGGGCGGGTTGTGGGTCATAGATTTTCCTTTTAAAACAAAACACTATACCAAAGGTCATATTAATTAATATCTCTCTATTGTGACAGGAACCTGGTCACTGTCTTCACATTCAAACTTTCCTTTGTATATTAGAGCTACAGGGTAGTCCATTCAGCAAAGTATGAACTTCCCAAAATGGTTTTATTGGTACCTCAAATTCCAAATCCACTGTATTTTATCACACATACCTTGTTAATCTTTAATTTCTGATAACACTGCATGCTCAAAAAAAGTAGGAGAAATTTTTGCCCTTTTTTTAATGAAGGATTTATTTGACTTATTTGTTCTCTCTCTCTCTCTCTCTCTCTCTCTCTCTCTCTCTCTCTCTCTCTCTCTCTCTCTCTCCTATCTCCATTGCTACTACGGTTTGTCTCCCATTGATATTAGAGTAAAAAATATTCCAGACTTCTAGAATCTTATTCTGGTCTCATCTCTTCTCATCTCTTACACATTTCTCCCCCTCACATCACAATGTAAATTATGTTACTAAAGCACAAACTTTACTTTCTCTAGTTGGAACTTCTATTATCTTCTGGTTCCCAGATGATAAAACTCAACTCTTCCCTGTGCAATATGATGTGCTCAGTGAAAAGTCTTTGCTAAATCTTTAATGTTATATCAACCACACTGGTCTCACAGGCACCCTGGCTTGCATTATTTTTGTTGTTGTGACCTGCAATGTATTATTTTCAGCATTTAGGGTATATTATATTAGAAGAAGAAGGATAGATCCTGATTTCATATCCATAATCTTTGAGTTTATCACCATAATAAAGATAGTAAAATGTGGTGTTTGCAATTTAATTAAATGGGCCTTAAAACTATTCAAAGGAATGAATGCTAACAAAAAAAGTATAAAGTAAAAGCATAAAGGAAAACATACATGAAAAATGAAAAGGAAAAAATGTGATATAAATTAAAAATAACTATTTTTCCACATTGATATTCATGATTGTGCTGCAGTCATGAATAGTTCTGCCCCTCAGTTAACTTTAATAGTGTCAGGTTTCAATCTAAGTCATCCTATTAGCAGGAAATACATAAGATGCCTAATGTAGCTATTGAAAATATACACATTTATTCATAACATGTATTTAGATACACTACATTGTTCACATGATTTCTGAATGTATCATAGCACACAATGCCACTGTGCTGTTGATCCATGCAAAGGTAGGTATATAGTGCAGGAACTAAAGGCCTCTGGAACTTATAGTTGATCATCATGTCTAGCATCCATAACTGGTAAATACTAAGCTTAAATAAAGTCTACCTGATGAGGAAGAAAACAATGAAAGTGCAATTTCATAGTAAAAGATTTCAACTTATTATAAACACCCTTATTCTTCAATTCTTCAAGATTTATAAGAGCTATGCATCTACAGTCTTTGTGATCACTAAATACAGATAAATATTCATCAAAAAAGGAATGATTCCAGTCTTCCAAATTTTAAATACCTATTATGAAATATTTCTCAGAAAATTAAATACAGATAATTTATTTTTAAGTTGCTAAAGATATGGTATATAGGCAGTATAAAAGTCTTATTGTTTATAATTGGGTAATGGAATTGGTATCAGAAACAGGGTAATTATTTCTAGTTAACTAAGAAATGGTCAATTGGCATAGGAAAATATGATTTCAAATAGACATTTGAATCAACTTGGAAATATAAGGAATACATATTAATACAACCAATAAGATGATCTGAAGTAGAATGATAAGGCAATTTGCAAGTTAGGCTGGTTATATAGAAGATAGGATTAATTCTTCTACATGCTTTATTATGGGTTATGGATATTATAGCATGCATTAAGGATCAAGGCCACAGCAAAATATTTACTCTTTTATGGCACCAGTAGTTAAAGATCTGAAGACATTAAGACAGAAATAGAAAAATAAAACTCCTCTGCAAGTGTAAAGCCTGCAATAGCGTTGCAAGAAGTACTGGGCACAGAACAGTGTAACATTCATTTCCCATACATGCTCTGCTACCCTGCAGAGGAAGTCTATGTCTGGCACATTGTAAGAAAACCTATAAATAAAACGTGTATAGATAAGGAGAAAAAAGAATTATGAGAATTCTGGAAGAGGGTTAAGTACTGTTAATGAAGAGAAACCATAGAGATGGTGTACCAGATGACTTCAAATATTGAAATATGGCATGCTGAAAAGCATTTTGTTATTGGTGATTTCAGAGGAGAGAAACAATATTAATGAAGGGCTGGGGAAAGGGAAGACTCAGGATATTTAAGCCCAATATAAGAGACATTTGGGACACTAGGCTGCTCAATAATGAAACAGTACAGTTTTCAGTAAGTATCAGGCTATCTCATTCTGATAGTGTGGGCCATAAACATCTGTCTCAGCTGCCCTGGAAGATAGATAACTTAAGAAACAGAGTGGATAAAACCATTTTCCAACTATTTCAATGAATGTTTAGCACATGCTGTTGTTAGTCAGAACTTATATTTTTATAAAATAGAAGGAGTAATAATGTAATGGACTTGTGTAATATTTTGGTAAAATTTTATGTATGGAAGTTTTTATTTCATGCTATTTAGTATCATGGGATAAAGAATGGTTGATGACTAATTCATTCTGAGGGGTCAGGGATCACAAAGTCTGTGGTTTTCCAGCAAAGTCTTTGGAGATGAGAAAAAATTTAAAGCTAGCAGAGAGAATGAAATTAAATGATTGAGGAGACAAAGTACATATAGTGGAAAATGGGGAAAAGTATACAATGTTAAGAGAATTGTGAATTGAATGTTTTGGCTAGAATTTTGGATAAGGGCAAATTGAGATGATAATGAACTAAAAGATGTCCTAAGGGCTATATTTGGGTACAAACCCTGTTGAATTCATACAGATATTTTTCATGTGCGAGCATTAGGAAGATAGTGCTTCTTTCAATGTGATGGCGGAAAATTTAAGGACAGAGTAGAAATAGTAAAAGATGCCAAAGAGCACCAAGCATGAAAGGTGGAAAGGCTATGAACCCTGAAAAGATTTCTGAGATGAATTAGGAGGCTTGGTTTGTCATCGTGTGTAATCGTATGTAGAAGGGGTGATCACAGGACACTGTCCCTTCTATTGGGATTGTTGAGTATATTTAAGGTAAATCAGTAGTCTACTTAGGCAAGGTTCAACATTGAAACAGTTTTCCAAAATAGACATGAAGAAAAATAGAGTTCATTTTTATACTAGTTGATTTTGAAATGCTAAAAGGAATAGTATTCACTGAAAATTGTGAATCTGGAAGAGATGAATGAGACAAGAAAACTTAAGATTCATGTTACTGACCCAATGATATAGAGGAAAGTCAAAGTGGTGGGAATAAAGGAAAGCTTGGTTTCTGATAGAAGATTGACTCTAGAACTCTATTTCTCATCTCTAAGGCACCAGGAAAGAAGTAACATAGTTGTTGTTTATAGGGAATAATCTAAGACAGCCACAGGAATACCTACCTATATCTTCTCAGAGGGAGGGGACTTTCCCAATTTGCTCAAAAAAAGTTTTGAGTCATTGCCACATGCAATACAAATGTAGATTTATTTTGGATATGGCAAAACCTGAGTGTTAGATATAATGAATATTAAGTGGTTAATATGTTAGAATATTACAGAAAATGGTGACTAGCTGTGATGAGGAAGAAGAATCTTATCGAAACATCTTTCTGTGAAGAAAATGCAAAGCCCACCAGGGGTGATGACAAACATCTGAAATTCTCACACTTAGGGGCAAGATGGGGGATCAAAGGTGCCTCAAACTACATATTAATATGCTGTCTTTAAAATGAAGAGAAATAAGAGAAAGGTGGAGGGAAGGAAGGAGGGAGGGGAAGGAAATAAGAAGAAAATTAAAAGCACAGTGTGTCTATACATCCTAACGCAGTCTCTGCTGTGACCTGACCAGAATTCAATTCAATAATACTGAACTTTTATCTATAAATATTTGGGGCTAATTCATAGCTCAGAGATGTTTTATTTGCTGTGTGGAAAATATTATTATCTTCTAAATCATAGTATTTAATCTCTTTTACACTAGTTTAGGGACATTATAAGTATGCTGGAAATGAGTTGTTGTTCACACTTTTCTATCTACTTCTTTAACCCATGATTCCTAGTATGAGAACTTTGATGCATACCCTTTTTGACTTCTTTGTGTATATGGGAATTGTGGGAAGCAGAAATTCGGATTAAACTAGTTTAAATGAAGCCTAATTTCAGTGCACTATACCATTCTGTTCATTTGATAGCTAAGCTTTTATTCCTTGGCACATCACAGAGCTGCCGAGAGATCAAGGCTAGCAGTATGGGAAGACAGAAAATATCATGGAACATCATAACTACCAAAGCTAAAAATGGCTTGATTTCAGACACGAGGAAAGAGTAATAAACAATATTACAGTGGTTCATTTGTAGAATGAGGATAGCTATAAATTCTTTATTATATCTTTTATGAAGGATAGTTCTTATTCCCATCTCCTGGACTCTGGTCTGGCTTTAGTAACTATAGCTCATAAAATTGGTAGATGAGAAGCTAGGTACTAAAGAAGATCTGTAGCTCACATACAGACCTTTTGGAACATTTACTTTGAAACTACCTGCCATGCTAAGAAAAAGATGACACAAAGTCCTCATGGGAAGAAAATTATACTTCAGCCTCTACTCCTAGCAAAAGATTCAGCCAACATCGGTGATATAGTTGGCCAAGTGACAGGTCCATACAACAAATGATCATTTAGTTTTTCCAGTCCTTGGTGATACTCTATAGCATAGATATATGACAGTCACCTATGAGCATGATAACAAATATACACTAATGAGAAAAATATAATACTATTATTATTTTTTATTTATTTTATTTGTTAAGCTATAGAATATAAGTAAAATGTTTGGTCTTAATGATACAAATTATAAACCAACTGCTTTATTAATAGTTCAATTCCCTAAATGTGAGTCTCATATCTAAAGCTATACTGTAAGCTCTCTTTGAAAGTATAAGGGCTGATACAACTTTGACATTAGATCCAAATGTATTTTGCATTGTCTTCTCTGATAATAACTATGGGCAGGGAAAAATGAGTCATAAGGACAAACTGTTCTTTTTTTTCTCTTTTAAGAAAGAACATTCAGGAGAAGGATAATTGTGATTTAAAAGGCCATTGTTAAGTCACCAAAGATAAGGTGGACATTGCTACGATACATTTTTCTAGATATTTCATTATTAATATGTTTCAAACTTCTTTTCCAGGGATACTTAATGGGAATATTTTATATTATAAACCTGCTTATTTTCCAAAAATCTTCCTAATAAAATCAGGTTAGTATTTTAATATGGAACTCACATATGTACATAATTTTAATTTATAATCTAAATGCTATTCTGACAAATGAAGAAGAATGTTGCTAATAGATAGCTGATAGAATGTGTTATCTACCCTGGCATAATGTGATGTTTGATGTCATTGAAGTTCTATATTTGCTATGTTATTTCATAAAAATATTTATTGGAAAAATGCTTGAAAAGCAAATTAGTACTTTAATTTGTAGTGCATGAATGTAAAGCACACATAGTTTAGAGTAAAATATAAGAGTTTTTAATAGGAAAAAATATTTTGGTATGTTATAGAATGTGTCTTACATCAGAGACCAGCAGACTTATTAAAGCAGGAATCCACTTAAGAAACCAGAAGTGCACAAAACCAATTTTTACCATAACAGGTTAATGGGCAGCTATCTCTAAAACAATGCAGCAAACATCCTTAAGCTGTCTGAAGTTGCATACTATGAAACAGAATAGGACCATTTATAGCATGTTATGAAATGTCGTGCAGCATATGAGACACTGCTTGGTAAATATTAAGTAGATTGAATTGTCTGCTTTGGAATGCTGACATGGTAGTCTCTCTTCAAGGGAAATGCCTGAGATACTCCACAGGGTAGAGTCCTCACAGACTGTTCCCATAGCATTGAGCGAATAAGAATGCACATATTTATGTAAAGGATTGAGGGGAGGAAGTCTAGTCTTGTCAGAGTAGTACTATTTTGAGCATAGGCTAGAATTAATATAGAAACTTGGGAAAATGTATAATATGAAACTCACATATGCACATAATTTAAAATTCAAATGTGTACAAGACATGGTATGTTGATAAACCAGCAAAGGAAGATTTATGGTGCCCCATTCCATAATGCAGTCCCTAACAAGTAACAAGAGTATTTGGAACATCTACAAATATCTCCTCCCACGCATGTGATTTTTTGTATTGGATTTACTGATTTCTCTCATGCCAAATTCTGCTCTGTTCAACTTGACCTTAAATATTTACTTCTCTGGAGATCTGCAATAGACCTGGACTAAATTCTGAAACATGTAGAGAAGTCAGTTTGTCTCCTCATGCCTGCCAAATTCACAATACAGTGAAGCTACAAATGTTGTCAAGTTTCTCTGAGGCTGGCACTCTTCAATTTCTTTTATGCCTAGTCTGCCAGGGGGTCCTTGGCTCCTGTCTGATGCCTCTGAAACCCTGACCATATGGTTGTTTGTTAATGTGGCTGATGTAATTTACATCCTGTTCAAAGATGACAAAATTCTAAGATTTGCTGAATGTTTATTTAATACAATTTAAAAGCTATTAGAAATTTATCTTTCCAAGTGGAGCCATCCAAATATTTTGGAGTTGTTACAAAGCATAATAAAATCAATCTTTGAGATAGTCCTTGATTTTCACCTTCTTTCTGGAAAGTTATGTAACAAATATTCTCTGTCTTACAGTACACTTATAAGGGACAGACATTAGATAGTGGAGACACTAAACTCTAAGCTAGACATTTAGAATAGTCATTTATCAAAAACAGAACATATGCCTTTGTGAGAGAAAATGAGAAAGAACAAAAATGAATAAATTCACTTGGAAGAAAAAAATACACCAGGTTGAGAATAAAAGAGAAGTGCCTGATACCAAAAGGGATAGATATGAATGAAGACAATATTAAGAAACTTTGTTCTGGGGGTTGGGGATTTGGCTCAGTGGTAGAGCGCTTGCCTAGGAAGCGCAAGGCCCTGGGTTTGATCCCCAGCTCCGAAAAAAAAAAAACAAAGAAACTTTGTTCTGAAAGATAACTCTTTCATTAATTCCAGAAAAATGAGTGAGGAGAGGCAGTTATGTCCAAGTAACTTCTGTGTTTCATGCTCTTTGGGTACTATGTTATAGGGGTTTTTTTTCTTTTCCCCATCTTTATTAAATTGGGTATTTCTTATTTATATTTCAATTGTTATTCCCTTTCCCAGCTTCCAGGGCAACATCCCCATAACCCCTCCTCATCCCCTTCTCTATGGGTGTTCCCCTGCCATTCATCCCCACATTACCGCCCTCCCCCCAACAATCACATTCACTGGGGGTTCAGTTTTGGCAGGACTAAGGTCTTCCCCTTCCACTGGTGCCCTTACTAGGCTATTCATTGCTACCTATGAGGTTGGAGCCCAGGATCAGTCCAGTCTTTGGGTAATGGCTTAGTCCCTGGAAACTCTGGTAGCTTGGCATTGTTATTCATATGTGGTCTTGAGACCCTTCAAGCTCTTTCAGTCCTTTCTCTGATTCCTTCAACGGGGATCCCGTTTTCAGTTCAGTGGTTTGCTGCTGGCATTTGCCTATGTATTTTCCATATTCTGGCTGTGTCTCTCCGGAGAGATCTACATCCAGTTCCTGTCAGCCTGCACTTCTTTGCTTCATCCATCTTATCTAATTGGGTGGCTGTATATGTATGGGCCACATGTGGGGCAGGCTCTGAATGGGTGTTCCTTCTGCCTCTGTTCTAAACTTTGCCTCTCTATTCCCTGCCAAGGGTATTCTTGTTCCCCTTTTAAAGAAGGAGTGAAGCATTCGCATTTTGGTCATCCGTCTTGAATTTCATGTCTTCTGTGCATTTTTAGGTAATTCAAGCATTTGGGCTAATATCCACTTATCAATGAGCGACATACCATGTATGTTTTTCTGTGATTGGGTTATCACACAGGATAATATTTTTCCAGTTCCATCCATTTTGCCCATGAATTTCTTGAAGTCGTTGTTTTTGATAGCTGAGTAGTATTCCATTGTGTAGATGTACCACATTTTCTGTATCCATTCTTCTGTTGAAGGGCATCTGGGTTCTTTCCAGCTTTGGGCTATTACAAATAATGCTGCTGTGAACATAGTGGAGATTGTGTCTTTGTTATATGTTGGGGTGTCTTTTGGGTATATGCCCAAGAGAGGTATAGCTGGGTCCTCAGGTAGTTCAACGTCCAATTTTCTTAGGAACCTCAAGATTAATTTCCAGAATGGTTGTACCAGTCTGCAATCCCACCAACAATGGAGGAGTTTTCCTTTCTCCACATCCTTGTCAGCATCTGCTGTCGCTGGAGTTTTTCATCTTAGCCCTTCTGACTGGTGTGAGGTGGAATCTCAGGGTTGTTTTGATTTGCATTTCCCTTATTACTAAAGATGTGGAACATTTCTTTAGTTGCTTGTCAGCCATTCCTCAGCTGTGAATTCTTTGTTTAGCTCTGAACCTCATTTTTAAATAGGGTTATTTGTCTCCCTGCATCTAACTTCGTGAGTTCTCTGTATATTTTGGATATGAGACCTCTATCAATTGTAGGATTGTTAAAGATCTTTTCCAAATCTGTTGGTTGCCATTTTTTCCTAACAACAGTGTCCTTTGCCTTACAGAAGCTTTGTAGGTTTATGAGATCCCATTTGTCAATTCTTGATCTTAGAGCATAAGCCATTGGTGTTTTGTTCAGGAAGTTTTCTCCAGTGCCCATGTCTTCGAGATGCTTCCCCACGTATTCTTCTATTAGTTTGAGTGTATCTGCTTTGATGTGGAGGTCCTTGATTCACTTGGACTTAAGTTTTGTGCAGGGTGATAAGAATGGATTGATCTGCATTCTTCTACATGCTGACCTCCAGTTGAGCCAGCACCATTTGCTGAAAATGCTATCTTTTATCCATTGGATGGTTTTGGCTCCTTTGTCAAAAATCAAGTGACCATAAGTGTGTGGGTTAATTTCTGGGTCTTCAATTCTATTCCACTAGTCTATCTGCCTGTCTCTGTACCTATACCATACAGTTTTTATCACTATTGCTCTGTAATACTGCTTGAGTTCAAGGATAGTGATTCCCCTGGAAGTCCTTGTACTGTTGAGGACAGTTTTTGATATCCTGGGTTTTTGTTATTCCAGATGAATTTGCAAATTGTTCTTTCTAATTCTATGAAGAATTGGATTGGAATTTTGATGAAGATTGCATTGAATCTGTAGATCGCTTTTGGTAAAATGGCCATTTTTACTATATTAATCCTGCCAATCCATGAGCATGGGCGATCTTTCCATCTTTTGATATCTTCTTCAATTTCTTTCTTCAGAGGCTTGAAGTTCTTATCATACAGATCTTGCACTTGCTTGGTTAAAGTCACACAGAGGTATTTTATATTATTTGGGACTATTATGAAGGGTGTTGTTTCCCTAATTTCTTTCTCAGCTTGTTTCTCATTTGTGTAGAGGAAGGCTACTGGTTTATTTGAGTTAATTTTATACCCAGCCACTTTGCTGAAGTTGTTTATCAGCTTTAGTAGTTCTCTGGTGGAACATTTGGGATCACTTAAATATACTATCATATCATTTGCAAATAATGATATTTTGACTTCTTTTCCGATCTGTATCCCCTTGATCTCCTTTTGTTGTCTGATTGCTCTGGCTAAGAACTTTGAGAACTATAATGAATAAATAGGGAGAGAGTAGGCAGCCTTGTCTAGTCCCTGATTTTAGTGGGATTGCTTCAAGTTTCTCTCCATTTAGTTTAATATTAGCTACTGGTTTGCTGTATATGGCTTTTCCTATGTTTAGGTATGGGCTTTGAATTCCTGATCTTTCCAGGACTTTTATCATGAAGGGGTGTTGAATTTTGTGAAATGTTTTCTCAACATCTAGTGAAATTATCATGCAGTTTTTATCTTTCAGTTTGTTTATATAGTGGATTGCATTGATGGTTTTCTGTGTATTAATCCATCCCTGCATCCCTGGAATGAAACCTACTTGATCATGATGGATGATTGCTTTGATGTGCTCTTGGATTCGGTTTGCAAGTATTTTATTGAGTATTTTGTGTCAATATTCATAAGGGAAATTGATCTGTAGTTCTCTTTCTTTGTTGGGTCAGTGATTTTGTACAGTCCCTTTAACTGAAATAATGTCAATACTGTCAGGCCAGAGGATCAACCATTGACTTAGTGGAAGACCTCTCAGGACATGGAGGAAGCCATACTTGAGTCCACAAAGTCACTTAATTTCTGTGACAAATATACTAATCAATGTATTTGGTTATCAGAAAGATTCTCCAATAACTGTAGGTGTCACTATAGGACTTCACCCAGGGAGTGCACTGTGAGTTGAGTACATGTCTCTTGACTGAGCTCTATCCTGCTCAGCTGTGATCTTTGAATCAATTCATCAGCTTTGAGGCAAATATGAAAATGTCTTTGTCATGGATAAGAGTCTAAAAGGTTCAGAAGCAGAATTTGTGCCCTCAAATATCAGGTGGAAGTTTGAGACTCAAAAGACAATGAAAATTCAGGTAGGGAGAATCTTAACTTTGTAATCAACAACCCAGTGAGAGTTTATACATTTTCCAAAAAGATTTAAAAAGAATGATTTTAAGAAGTTCAGTTAAATAAAAACAATATAATTTTTTAAATTAAAAACAATGAAAATACAAAATAAGAAGAAATGGGAACATAAATGTTCACAAAAATTCTAAAAGAAATAATACAGTTACAGAAGTAGAAAGTTCATTTGGAAGCTATTGTAGTAATTAATCATGTAGAAGAAATAATTTTCATACCTGATTTGGAAAGAGGCCATAAGAAGAAGAAAAATAGAAGGAATGAGAAATGGTGAAGCAAAGGTCCAATGAAATAGCATTAATTAACTAAAATTACAAACTATGGGAGACCCAGAAGAAAAAGAGAAAGAAACAGAGTGATTAAAGACATAATAGCTGAATATATCTTGAGTCTCCTATGGCATGTACATGCAGTTTCATAAAATCCAAAGGACTTCAACAAGATTATAAAAAACTGTATCCAGGTACAATAGAAGAAATTTGTCTAAAGTCCAAATAAAGAATCTTGAAACAGTGGGACAATGACTAATGTTTACATACAAGGGAACCTCTACTAGGCTAAGAAAAGATATCACAGAAAAAAAGTATCAAAGTTAAAAAAGAGTGCAATAATATACTAAAAATATTGAGGTGGCAAGGACAACAACAAAATATAAACCAAGAATATTAAACCTAGAAAAGTATTTCCTTCAGAAATGAATCAGAGTTAAAAATATACATAGAAAACAAATTAAAAAATGAATAATTCATTACCAGAAGATCTGCCTTACAGGAGATGCTAAAATAATTTTTCCCTTTAACAGATGGGGCTCAGGGAGCACTGTGAAAACATATGAATGCATAAACTATTGGTAAGAGTACAGGATCAAATTCAGAATTTTCTACTACTATAATATTCTTGTATAAATCATTTTAACTACAATTTAAATTGGAACAGAAGTATGTCCCATAGTTACAACAATTTTAAATGGCTACTCACAGGATTATACCAAGAGTATATAATATGAAGGACAGAAGGAAAAGGATAGGATTTGTGTATTTAACATGTGTGTGTGTGTGTGTGTGTGTGTGTGTGTGTGTATGCATACACATATGATTTGTCATGCATATGCAAGTCAGAGAACAACTTGTGAGAATTGGATCCCTAATTTAACAATGTAGGACTCGGGATTGAACATAGGTTATCATGGTGGGTAGGGTAGCATACTGAACAATCTCATTGATACTTATAGTTTTTTTTTAGGGGGGAGGGAAGAAGAATCTAATCTAATCTAAGTGTGGTTCAATTTAGATGGAGAACTGCTATGTCTCAATGTCTACCCTGGAACTCACTGTCTTTCTTGCTCAACCTCATAAGTGCTGAGATTAGAGACATGCGCCACCACCTTGACAAAGTCTAGTTTAGACTTATGTGATGAAAGTTGTTATCAACTTAGAATAGAATGATAGAAGATGTTTCATATAAGCCCCATGGAGGCCATAAGAGGAAAACCTCTAATATGTACACAAAGCATAAAGCAGTAAGAATGAAAGCACAGGATTTACTGAACTAGGAGAAATGTGTCCGCATTTGAAACACCTACATAATTCATTGAATAATTTTCTAATAACTGGTAATAACTGTCTGGACTACAACAGACTGCTAGGTAGTCTGCTCTCCTGAAGAGGCTATATCCTGATACATACCAGAGGATCCACTGCACTTAGCATTTGGTAAAAAACAAACAAACAAAGCCAAAAAGCAAACAACAAACCAGAGTCCTACAGCTGCCTCTGGGGGCCAGTGGACTCAGTAACCCACCATCCACACCAAATCCCCCACCTGCCAAATGCCAATCCTCTTCTGCCTGGTCCTTTCTGCTGGGACAGTCTGCTCCCCGGAAGACACTATATCCTGAGGCTTAACAGAGGATTCATTGAACTCAGAACATTTGACATCATATCCTGAAGCATAGCAGAAGAACCACTGCACTCAAAACATTTAATATAACATTCTTAGGCATCCCAGGAGATCTGTGACACCCAGGGCATCTGGAGACCTCCCAGGAGATCCACTGTTTCCAGGACACCACAGCTTGAAGGCATCCCAGGGGTTCCTCTGTACACAGGACAACTGGGAAATTGACACCACAGTCTGAAGACTTCCCAAGGACTCTGTGACATGCAGGGCAACTGACCCAAAGGACTGAAAACTCCCTGGAGTTCTGCCCAAGGAAACAGAAACCATAGTCCATTTCTCCCATGCTTCCCGCTCCTCCGGAGAACAACTTACACAGGACAACAGTGTGACTGCTCTTCCTCTGAAGACCCAACAGTGTGAAGGTCTCCCGGGAGATCTACTACAGCCAGAGCTACAAATCAGCAGCTTTTCTGCCCCTCTGAATGCCTTCCAGTTGGAAGGCCCCATAGGAGGTCTGCGAGACCTACCAGGAGACCTGTTGCAGCACAAGGGCAAAAGAGGCAGACTACAGACAGAGTCACTCAGACCAGCAAACACTAGAGATAACCAAATGGTGAGATGTAAGCTCAAGACCAAAAGCAAGAGAAGCCAAATATGAGTAGACATCATCAGAACCGCGTTCTGCCACCACAGTAAGCACTGAATACCCCCAACACATCTGACAATCAGGAAGCTGACTTAAAATCCTACCTCATGACTATAGTACAGTCCTTTAAGGAGGATAGAAACAACTCACTGGAAGAAATACAGGAAAACACAGGTAAACAGAGACAAGCCCTTAAAAAGGAAACAAATAAATCCCTTAAAGAAATATGGGGAAGCACAATAAAACATCGAAGAAATCTCATAAAGTGGTACAAGGCCTAAAAGTAGATGTAGAAACAATAAAGAAAACACAAATGAAAGCAAACTAGGAAAGGGAAAACCTAGGAAAGAGGTCAGGAATTACAGATGTAGGAATCATCAGCAGAATACAAGAGATAGAAGAGAGAATCTCAGGTATAGAAGATAAGGTAGAAGAGATTAACACAATGGTCAAAGAAAATTCAAGACATAAAAAACTCCTAACCCAAAACATCGAGGAAATTCAGGACACGATGAAAAGATCAAATCAAAGAATAATTGGGATAGAGAAGAATGAAGATTCCCAGATCAAAGGACATGAAAATGTCTTCAATGAAATCATTGAAGAAAACTTCTCCAACCTAAAGAAAGAGATGACCACAAAGGTACAGGAAGCCTACAGAACACCAAACAAATGGGCACAGAAAAAAAAAATCCTCCTGTCACATAATAGTCAAAACATTAAATTCACAGAACAAAGAAAGAATATTAAAAGCAGCCGGGGAAAAGGGCCAAGTAACATCCAAAGGCAGACCTATCAGAATTACAACAGACTTCTCACAAGAGACTATGAAAGTCGAAAAGCCTGGTGAGAGGTCCTGCGGACTCTAGAAGAATACAAATGTCAGCCCAGGCTACTATACCCAGTAAAACTCTCAATCAACATAGATGGAGAAATCAAAATATTCCAGCAAAAAACAAAAACAAAAACAAAAACAAAAACAAAAACAAATTCAAGCAGTATCTATCTACCAATCCAGCCCTACAGAGGATCCTAGAAGGAAACTCCAATACAAGGAAGATACCACTACCAAAGAAAAGAAAAAATATTAAGCATCTCCAACAAAGGCAAAAGGGGAAAACCACAAGCACATAAAGCCACCTACAAAAACAAATTTAACAGAAATCAACAGTCATTTTTCTTCAATATCTCTTAATATTAATGGACTCAACTCACCTATAAAAAGACATCAGCTAACAGATTGGATACACAAACAAGATTCAGCATTTTGCTGCATACAGGAAACATACCTCATTCACAAAGACAGACACTATCTCAGGGTGAAAGGATGAAAAAAGGTTTTCCAAGCAAATGGTCCCAAGAAACAAGTTGGAGTTGCCATCCTAATATCCAACTAAATAGACTTTCAACCAAAAGTTATTAAACATGATGAAGAAGGACACTTGATATTCATGAAGGGGAAAATCCACCAAGAGAAACTCTTTTTTTTTTTTTTATTAACTTGAGTATTTCTTTTTTTTTTCTTTCTTTTTTTTTTTTTTATTAACTTGAATATTTCTTATATACATTTTGAGTATTATTCCTTTCCCGGTTTCCGGCAAACATCCCCTTCCCTCCCCCTCCTTCCTTATGGGTGTTCCCTCCGACCCTCCCCATTGCCGCCCCAGCAACAGTCTAGTTCACTGGGGGTTCAGTATTAGCAGGACCCAGGGCTTCCCCTTCCACTGGTGCTCTTACTAGGATATTCATTGCTACCTATGAGGTCAGAGTCCAGGGTCAGTCCATGTATAGTCTTTAGGTAGTGGCTTAGTCCCTGGAAGCTCTGGTGGCTTGTCATTGTTGTACATATAGGGTCTCGAGCCCCTTCAAGCCAAGAGAAACTCTTAATTCTGAACATCTATGCCCCAAATGCAAGGGCAACCACCTTCATAACAGAAACTTTAGTAAAGCTCAAAACACACATTGAACCACACAAAATAATAATTGGAAACATTAACACCCCACTCTCACAAATGGAAATGTCATTGACACAAACTAAACAGAGACAAAGTGAAACTAATAGAGGTTATGAACCAAGTGAATTTAACATATATCTACAGACTATTTCGCCCTAAAACAAAAGAACACACCTCCTCTAAGAATCTCATTGTACCTTCTTCAAAATCAAACATATAATTGAAATAAAGGCACAACATACACAAACTTATGAGACACAATGAAAACAGTGCTAAGAGGAAAACACATAACTCTGAGTGCCTCCAAAAAGATACTGCAGAGAGCATATATTAGCAGCATGACAGCACACATAAAAGCTCTAGAACAAAAAAGAAGCAAATATACCCACAAGGAGTAGACAACAAGAAATCATCAATCACCCATCATCATCAAATAGACTTTATCCCAGTGATTCAGGGATGGTTCAATATGTGGAAATCCACCAATGTAATCCAAACAAACCCAAATGTATATAAACAAATTTAATTGAAAAAAAACCCACATGATTATGTCATTAGATGCTGAAAAGTCATTTGACAAAATTCAGTACCCCTTCATGTTAAAAGTCTTGGAAAGATCAGGAATTCAAAGCTCATAACTAGACATAGTAAAAGCAATATACAGCAAATCAGTAGCCAACACCAAACTAAATGGAGAGAAACTTGAAGCAGTCCCATTAAAACCAAGGACTAGATAAGGCTACCAACTCTCTCTCTACCTATTTGTACTCGGAGTCCTAGTCAAAGCAATCAGACAAAAAAATAGTCAAAGGTATACAAATTGGAAAAGAAGAAGTAAAAATATCACTATTTGCAGATGATATTAAAGAATACTTAATTGGCCCCAAAATTCCACCAGAGAAGTCCTAAGCCCGATAAACAACTTCAGCAAAGTGGCTGGATACAAAATTAACTCAAACAAATCAGTAGCCTTCCTCTACTAAGAAATTAGGAAAAATGACACCCTTCATAATAGTCACAAATAATAAAAAATACCTCAGTGTGACTTTAACCATGCAAGTGAAAAATCTGTATGACAAGAACTTCAAGTCTCTGAAGAAAGCAATTGAAGAAGATCTCAAAAGGTGTAAAGATCTCTCATGCTTATGGATTGGCAGGATTAATATTGTGAAAACAGCCATCTTGCCAAAAGCCATCTACAGATTCAATGCAATCCACATGAAAATCCCAATGCAATTCTTCACAGACATGGAAAGAGCAATTATAACATTAATCTGGAAAGGCAGAAAACTGAGAATAGCAAAAATAATTCTTAACAATAAAAGAATGGCTGAACTGCAAAGTTTCTGTAAGGCAAAGGACACTGTCATTAGGACAAAATGGCAAGCAACCAACAGATTGGGAAAAGATCTTTACTAATCCTGTATCCGTTAGAGGGCTAACTCGCAAAATGTACAAAGAACTCAAGAAGTTAGACTTCAGAGAGCCAAATAACCCTATTAAAAATGGGGTATAGAGTTAAACAAAGAATTCTCAGCTGAGGAATATCAAATGGCTGAGAAGTACCTAAAGAAATGCTCAAAATCCTTAGTCATCAGGGAAATGCAAATCAAAACAACCCTGAGTTTACACCTCACACCAGTCAGAATGGCTAAGATCAAAAGCTAAGGTAACAACAAATGCTGGTGAGGATGTAGAGAAAGAGGAACATTCTTCCATTGTTGCTGGGATTGCAAACTGGTACAATCACTCTGGAAATCAGTTTCCTCAGAAAATTGTACTACCTGAGGACCCAGCTCTACCTCTCCTGGGCATATACCCAAAAGATACTCCAACATACAACAAAGATACATGCTTCACTATGTTCATAACAGCCTTATTTATAATAGCCAGAAGCTGGAAAGATGTCCCTCAACAGAGGATACAGAAAATGTGGTACCTCTACACAATGGAGTACTACTCAGCAATCAAAAACAATGACTCATGAGATTCATAGGCAAATGGATGGAACTAGAAAATATCATCATGAGTGAGGTAACCCAATCACAGAAGAACACACATGATATGCACTCATTGATAAGTGGATATTAGCCCAAAATTCACAACAGAGGAAACTCAAATGACTGAGAAGCACCTAAAAATGTTCAAAGTCCTAAGAGAAATGCAAATCAAAACAACCCTGAGATTCTACCTTACACCAGTCAGAATGGCTAACATCAAAATCTCAAGTGACAACACATATTGGCAAAGATGTAGAGACAGAAGAACACTCCTCCATTGCTGGCAGAATTGCAAACTGGTACAACCACTCTGGAAATCAATCTGGAGGTTACTCAGAAAATTGGAAGTAGATCTACCTAAGGACCCAGAAGTACCACTCTTGGGAATATGCCCAAAAGATTTCCCTACCATGCCACAGGGGCATGTGTTCCATGATGTTCATAGTGGCCTTATTTGTGATAGCCAGAAGCTAGAAACAACCCAGATGTCCCATGACAGAAGAATGGATACAGAAAATGTGGTTCATTTACACAATACTGCTCAGCTATTAACAACGAGGACATCCTGAGTTTTACAAGCCAGTGATGGAACTAGAAAGTATCATCCTGAGTGAGGTAACTCAGTCCCAAAAGGGCATGCATGACATGCTCTGATCAATAAGTGGATATTAACCAAAAAAAAAGGTACAGAATACCCAAGATACAGTCCACAGAACTACAAAAGGTCAACAAGCTGAAGGGCCCAAGTGAGGACACCTCAATGCCACGACAAAGGAGGATGCAGGAAAGGATAGAGGACAGAAAACAGATGGGGGGTAGGGAAAGAAAGTAACATGATCTGGTATTGGGTTGGGGACTGAAGCTAGCAGAAAGAATGGAAAAGGTTGACCTTGGGAGGACAGAGGTTGGGAGGATGCTTTAGAATGTACCAGAGACCTGGGAAGTAAGAGACCCTCCAAACACAAAGCTGGGGACCTTAGGGAAAATGCCCTACAATGGAGAGGGGAAACTATTTGAACCTACCTCGCAGAAAGACAGGGCATCAAGTGAGGGATGGGGTTGCTATACCACAGTCAAAACTCTGATCCATAATTTTTCTTGTCAGAAAGAAATGCGGGAATGGAAATGGAGAAGTCCCTGAGGAAAAGAAGGTCCAGTAACAGGCCCAAAGTTGGATCCAGCTCAAGGGGTGGCCCCAAGGCCTGAAACTATTTCTGAGGCTATGTGGTGTGCACAAAAAGGGACCTATCTTGTATGCCCTCCAAAAGATCCAACAAAGAGCTGAAAGAGTCAGATGCACCCAACAAATGAACAGAAGCTGCTGACCCCTCTGGTTGAATTAGGGAAAAGCTGGAGGAAGCTGAGAAGAGCAACCTTGTAGGAGGACCAGCAGTCACAATTAACCTGGATCCCCAAGATCTCTCAGACACTGAACCACAAACCAGACAACAGACGACAGCTGTGATGAGGCCCCAACACCTATGCAGCAGCGGACTCCCGGGTCTGGGTTCATTCAGAGAAGACACACCTAACCTTTAGGAGACTGGAGCCTCCAGGAAGTTGTGAGGCCTAGTGGGGTGGTTGGGCTGGGGACATCCTTATGGACCCTAGGAGTGGAGTGGGGAGGAGGTATGGGATGTGGAACAGTCAGGGGGTGGACCAGGAGGGGAATAAAATTTGGAGTGTAAAAATAAATAAATAAAATTTTTAAAAAAGTAATGTCTGGAAAAAAGCTATCAAATGACAGGTGGAACAGTGGGTTTTGGTATAGAAAACATACTATTACTGTAATTTCAGAGATCAGATTCAATTATTCTATTAAAACTAACATTTGTATGTTTGGTACGGTTCTAAAGACTTTTAAAGCTACCTAAAAAGTAATGCTTACACAGTTTTCTAATTTCCTTCTCTATATCTATGTATATCTATGTACATTTCAGCCAAAACAACATATTGCAACTGATTAAATACAGAAGCACATTGGCCAGAACATCTGTTTCCAATTAAATCATACATTAGCGATATTTTCACATTATAAAGTCATACCATCCTTCTCATATTTTTATTGCTTTTGAAAACATGTTTTCCCACAAAACATTTTGTTTATATTAGCATGCAATGCATTTAATGCTTTAGTTTATAAATTAGTTAACATATAAAATATATTTTAAATTTGGCATTTTTTAACTTTTAAGGGGTTTTTGTAACTCTACTTGTTACGATTTTCTTACTTTAACTCGTGAGATAAATATAGATGTACTCCTGTAGAAGCAGCACTGCACTGGGGACAGACAGTCAGTGACTTTCAATTTCTCATGAGGTACTGAGTTTTAAGACTGCTGGTCAGTGTGGTGAGCTCATGAGCTTTGAGATCACGAAGATATGGCTTATATCTTTGTTCAGATTATTTCCTAGACAAGACATGTTGGTCAATCATTGGACTAATAACCTTGGTTAAGTTACTGGTATGTCTACAAAGGAACTAGCACATTTGTAAAATATAAATGATCACTAGTAAATGTTCATAATTATAATTTTTCCAGAGCCCCATTTAGATTATAGCTATGAGTAAAAGTTCATCTTGTTACTTACAAAAGATAATATATTCCATCAGAGCAATAATTTCTCCTGTTATAAATGACAAGTGTCTGTGATTCCAAACTTCTGTATTATGTTTTATGAAAACACACAGACCATATAGGTTCATAGACACTGGTGAAGTGAATAGATTGCAATTAGAGAAACTGGGAAACAAGTTTCCCGGTGTTGGGATATGACCTAGCAGTGCCCTCCTAGTCATTCGCCTCAGAGGTCAGAAGGCAAGTCATCAGGCTTCAGGTAGTAGAGGGAGACTAGTCACCGCGAGTCCTAGAAGAGGGAACAATCTTTGTTCTGTCATCTGTGTAACATATTCAGGCTCTGGTCATGTCTTCTGTGTGTGTGTGTGTGTGTGTGTGTGTGTGTGTGTGTGTGTGTGTGTGTGTGTGACTCTGCTTATGAGTTAGAGTTTCTGATTACGGGTAATGCACCATTCCGCTACTCTTACACTCAAATGCTTTATAGTTTGGAAGCATGTTGGAAGGGAGCATTATGCTTTTCAAAACATTATTTGAGGTGATTTTTTTCCTATTTCCTTATTACTAGTATTTCCATATTACAGATGTATTACAAATTCTGAGTGGTTGTTGTACATAGTCACAATGTCATAGCATCAATTAAAAACATAAAAATGTGGATTCTTTTCTTATCTTAAATATGTTAATAACAATGAGGGTAGCAAGTCACTTTTGGTTGTAAATAGAAATATGGCCCTGTGGAGGTGGCTCATGCCATTAATCCCAGCACTAAGAAGGCAGAGGCAGGCACATCTGTTAATTCAGTGACAGCATGGTCTAAACAGATAGTTCCAGATGGCCAGAGCTACACAGAAAAGCTTGTCTTGAAAAATCAGAAAAGGAAGGGGAGAAAGAGGAGAAAGAGGAGGGGGAGAAAGAGGAAGAAGAGGAAGGCAAGGAGGAAGAGGGGGCAGAAATTTCACCTTGAGTTTACACCCTGCTTCTAATAAACACCATGAATTAGAAACTTATTAATAAGTAACACAGGGAATTCATCACTTTTACTCTCCCAAAAAATCTCCCTCTCTTAGTAAGCCAAGATATGTTATGCATTTGTCAATAAGAAACAGCCTCTGGCATACATACTTTAAGTATAGTTTAGCAGTAGATAACAAGAGGCTAAAATAAATAAGATAGATAAAGAAAGATCATAGACAATAACATTAACACATAAGTAGTTTTTAATTGGGAACATTCTGGAAGTCGTTCAGATTCAAGCATATTCTAATGATTTCTCAAATATAGAAAGTGAAGAGAGATGCTTTGTTTTTTTTAACTGAGTGTCTAGTGTTTCATGGAATCTCGGGGAGGAGTTAATCACATTTCATAAGTGTCTAGTGCTGAAACTGTAAATCATTTTTAGACTTCTAGAGATGTGCAAACAAGGCAACAAAATTTCAATTTTTCAACTTTCAACCTAAGCAAAAGAGAGAGACCTGATCTTGACTAGACATCTGTTTGCAATTCTAAAAAGGAATCTCCATAGCGACTTCTCCCTTAAGAGTAAAAGGAAATATTTAGTAATGCTTATCAATCACATTTTTTAAAGGGTAAGGAGGTGTGGGAAACATTTATTCCATGATAAAATTTTCTGACTTATAAGTAAAGTATAATTCAAAAGTTAGGCAAAATAATGTGCTTACCCAGTTTTACAAAAATAAGTGTTTTGATTACTTCACTACCGAATCCTCCCACTTAGGACTATGTGTCCTTTGTGCCCCACCTGCCTCAAGATGAATGCAATCTCCACTCTAATCAGAAAAGCTTCTTGCAGAACATGGCAATTAACAACACAGAAACCCATTAGTCAACATTTAGAGTCTAGGAGACTGTAAAATACTCAGGTCTGAGTGAGACATCCACTTCACACTTACTCTTCCCAAAGCTCAGGGATCATTGCAGGAGAAGTGCCAAAGTTGTTAAAGCCAGAGAGAATAGATAACCACAAAGGATCAGTTCTATACTCATATAAACTCAAAGTTTTTTTTTTGTTTTTGTTTCTCTATTTGTGTTTTTGTTTTTGTTTTTTGACAGCATGTATACGATCTACACAAGGTCAAGGCAGAGAAATCTCAGCATGGAAAGAGAAGTCCAACCCCTAGCTAAGGATCTATTAGCAACTTATGGCTGCTGAGAAAGAGAGAGTCCATTTTGTTTCAGGATAGAGCCTCACAGAGGCTACCCATCCTCCAATTAACTGCCCCTACACCAACCGTATACATACTGACAATGCTGGGTTAAACAACAAAACAAAACATGAAGTTGTGAAGGAACAGAAGGAGACAAAAGGAGGAGTTGGAGCAGAATTAAAAAGGGTAGGGCATGATAAAAGTGCTCTACATGCATGCACAAAATTCTCCAACAATAACAGTTAAGAGGATTCAAATCTGGTGTTGAGTATTAGAAGTTAACTTGTTCCTTTCAGGCAAAACAAAAATTCCCCCCATTTTTTGAAGGTTCATCTCTTTTGTAGCTGGGCCTTCTTTACCACTGTAGATATCTCCTGTTTTACCACTAGCATTACTTCATCTTATTCTTATGTATATGTATGTGTATATGTATATGTATATGTATATGTGTATGAGTATATGTGTGTGTGTAGGTAGGTAGGTAGGTATATATGTGGATGATATATATGTATATGATGTATATGCACATTTTTAAAATTACAACTGCTAGTTGGGTTCTAGATGCCTGTTAGGAATGTTCTTAAGGAGTCATAATTCACATGATTGACTTAAAGGTACCTGAATTTTCAATATGTGGTAATGAGAATTCTCTTCTGATGAATGTTTTCAGTGTACAGGCTGTAGAATTTTCCCTAATTGAGACAGTGCTTATTTTACTGAGGTGTGAACTTACTTACATGTTCTTTAAGTGGCTGAGCATTGTTGCACTTCCTCCTAAAAAATTGATAATGTCCAGTTGCAATTAGGCTCTCAGAGACACTGAGAAATCAGTTTCTGTTTAGATCTCTGCTATATTTTAATATACTATAATGTACTTTTAACATTTAATCTTCTCTAATACACCTTCCCATCCAATGTGTCTCCTGTCCAGCAATTTTAAAATAATGAAGATGAGTTTCTTTAGTATTCTTTCCCACTTACTCATGTCTGCTTCACAATTCACTTCTTTATTTGCATTATTTTTTGAAAAAAGTATGTTTCTTTTTCTAACCCCAAGGAGATATTTATCAGCTCATACCCTTATCTGTCTTCTAATCAAGTCCTAGACTTTTGATATTATTCATTTTGAAATGTATTCATTCGTTTTTTTAAAAAATGTATTTATTTGGACAAAGATAAACTAATACTAACTTATGAGGTAGTTTTTGCTAACTTATGTACTAAGAAATATTTCTATTGTTTATTAGTGACAAAATGAAATATTCCTAACAAGTCATAAAAGGTTTTCTGAGGGAGTCAGAATGGGAATGTAACATTTCCTGTCTGGTGGGTAAAAGCAGATTGCACTTGTCTTTCATGACATGTCTCATCATAAACAATTAGCAATTCTAGCAAAGAATTTCAATTTAATTTGAACAAGCAGTTGCTTTACCCAGAGCTTATGATACAACAGAGAGAAAGCACAGAGGTCTTCTAAACACTGAGTTAGCCTAGAGTTTCCTGAGGAGAAATTTGCATGGGCAAATTATAATAATATTGTGTGCAGATTCTGTTTTTAAAATCTTTAACTTTTCCTATCTTCTATTCTCACAGGGGATTGATATATGCTCTGTTATAGTGGAAGTGTATACAAGTCAGTGGAGGTCCAGAGTCCTCAGATACCCTCTTTCTATTTTACTTTTTATTTGTTTTTACACTCCAGATTTTATTCCCCTCCTGGTCCACCCTCTGACTGTTCAACATCCCATAATCTCATACCTCCCCCAACCCCTAACTCCACGAGGATGTCTCCAGCCCCCACCCCACCAGACCTCTAAATTTCCTGAGGCCTCCAATCTGTTGAGGGGTAGGTGCATCTTCTCTGACTGAACCCAGACCCAGGAGTCCTCTGCTGTATATGTATTATGGGCTTCATCTCAGCTGGTGTATGCTGCCTGGTTGGTGATCCAGTGTTTGAAAGATCTTGGGAGTCCAGGTTAAATGAAAATGACTCTGATAGTCCATCTTACACCAGTCAGAATGACTAAGATCAAAACCTCAGGTGACGACACATGTTAGCAAGGATGTAGAGAGAGAGGAAGACTTCCATTGCTGGTGGGACTGCAAACTGGTACAACCACTTTGGAAATAAATTTGGAGGTTCCTCAGAGAATTCAAAATAGATCTACCTTAAGACCCAGAAATACCACTCTTAGGAATATAACCAAAATGTGCCCCACCATGCCAGAGGGGTATGTATTCCACTATGTTCATAGCAGCCTTATTTGTGATAGCCAGAAGCTGGAAACAACACAGATGTCCCATGACAGAAGAATGAATACAGAAAATATGGTTCATGTGCACACAGCTATTAAGAATGAGGACATCCTGAGTTTTGCAGGCAAATGGATAGAACTAGAAAATACCCTGAGTGAGGTAACTCAGACCCAAAAAGACATGCATGGTATCTTCTCACTAATAAGTGGATATTAGCCAAAAATAAAAGTATAGAATACCCATGGTACAGACCACAGAACTCAAAAAGGTCAACAAGCTGAAGAGCCCAAGTGAGGATGCCTCCGTACCCCTTGAAAGAGAGAAGAAAGCACCCACAAGGGGTGAGGGAGGGACAGGGGAGGAAAAGGAGATTGGGATGGGAGAGAGGGGAATGTGATCTGGTAATGCGTGGGGAAAAAGGGCTGAAACCCTGAGGGCCAGCAGAAAGAATGGAAACAGCGACCTTGGGAAGAGGAGGTTGGGAGGACCGTCCAGAATGTACAGAGATCTAGAAAGTGAGAGACTCATACGTAGGATATCATACAAGTGAGGGTGTGTACAGGATAGAATGAGGCCTGTCATTGGACCAAAAGGAAGGATGAGCAGGAGAAAAGTTTGAGGAAAGAGGAGGAGACTGGACAGGGAAGGACAGGAGACTGGGGAAACGGCACGGAAGCCGTTGAGAGAACATGGAGGCTGATGTGAAGGTTCCATACTGTACAGGATGTTATGAATATTCTTAAGGGATGGATATGTACATGGCTTTGTATGTTTATGTGGACAATTATATCTTATCAATTGAATCAGAGGTTATTGTGTTGTGTCTTCTTTCTTGTGGCAATTTGAGTTGGGAGAGTGTGTGGCAGCAGAGACAGTGGGCCACCACGGGATTGGAATGTGTGCTTCTGGCAAGATATCTAGCAGATATCTTGGGGCACTGCAGTGCTGGATCTAGTGGGGGTAAAAGAAAGCCATTTTTTATAATTTTCCAACAACACTCGTAGGACTCAAAGGGAGGGACCTTAGATGAAATGCCCTACAATGGGGAGAGGAAACTTTTTCACCCCACCACCAGCATCAAGTGAGGGATAGGGTTACTATACCACCATCAAAACTCTGACCCATAATTCTTCCTGTCTGAAAGAAATGCAGGGATGGAAATGTATAAGAGTCTGAGGAAAAGAAGGTCCAGCTACATGCCCAAAAGGGTATCCAGCTCAAGGGGAGGTCCCAAGACCTGACACCACTACTGAGGCTGTGGGGCATTCTCAAAAAGGGACCTATCATGAATGCTCTCCAAATGATCCACCAAGCAGCTGAAAGAGTCAGATTCAGATATGTGCACCAGCCAATGCACAGAAGCTGCTAGCCCCTCTGGTTAAATTAGGGAAAAGCTGGAGGAAGCTGAGAAGGACCAGCTACATTCTTAGAGTGGAGGTGCACAGGAGTCATTTATACCCTGTTTCTGAGAAGGTACACAGGAGCCAAGTCCTATCTCAAACTATTACTCTCTCTTTCTGATCGCAGAACAACACAGTGTTGGTTGACAAAATCAAAGAAACAATTTCAATGTCCTTCTCCAATATAAACTTATTTTTGACACAACAATTTGATATGTTGTTTTCTGTGGTATTTTGATTATTTCTCTGATCTATTAATATTTCCAAGATTCCTTTAATTCCTTTGCCTAAGAAATAGTGCTTTTTTCCATGGTGTTCCAAAGGGTCTACAAGAGAAGCTGGGTATACATGGAGGTGAAGTCTTGGAAACACAAGAAAGAGATTAAAATTTCTCGCAAACAGGAAGGAAGATGTCTGAGTTGAATGGGAATCACCTCCAGTTTTATAGAAGATAGAAAAATAGCAGATGGAAAAATTATTGTATGGGATGATGTTCTGAACTCTGTAAAACAGGACTATAGCCACTTCACCTACAATTTGTTGATGAACTGAAAGTAGCATATAGCCACTTAACTGTATGTCACTTGAAAATAGCTATGGCATAGCAGTAATTTATTTTGAAATACCTCTTTCTACGTAGTCTAATATTATGAGCATGTTAAAGTGAGGCCCTACTTATAACCAGTGACTTCACTCAGAGAATACAGGTCAAAATCCTGTTAAAATACAGGTTTGCTCAAGAGCTGTTGGAAAGTACACTCTAGCAAAGACACTTTTTTAAATTTGTGTTTCTGATTAATATCAAGGCTTTCCTAGTTATGTTAATGGACTTTCAAAAATGAGTTTTTCTGCTTTAGCAAAATTAATAGCTGATTTACCAGCACACTCATAGCTGAATCTTCTTTTGCTGAAAAACAGCATAAATGTGTAGAGCTTTGTAAAATATTTAAGGAAATGCCTACTCTGTGTAACCCAATGTAAGATCTCATTCACCTGTTCAGCCATGGGAAGAGAAATCCAGGCATGTTTGTCAGATGCCTTGGGATCCAGGCACTGGACAGTGAATACAGGAGTACCTGGATTCAGAATCTAAAATATAATGGTCAATTTCCCCTGACGTTTTGTGCAAGATGTTATTATCTCAGTTACAGAGGCAGACAGGTGCCCCTTCATCAAAGACTGCAGAATGAGTCTGAGTTAGCTCACCTTTCCAATTGACGGAATCTAAGTGTGTGAGAATGGTAAAGAAAAGTAAAGATTTGCTTGGATTTTGATGCTTTGTATTTTTGACTGTTTGCACTTACTGTTGATTCTTCTTGATATTAAACTTTTGTTGGTTACTATTCCTATGTTATACATGACTGATTGATATTAGCTTACAACAATTAATTAAATGGTCATCTCTATATGTTACTTGTCAATTATAGGAAAACCTGACCTGATGGATTCAAAGTGGCTAAGATGTGGAGCTTTGGGAGCCTCAATGGTTGTAGTTTGGCTTCATTGTGTTATCCAACAGAGACTCAAGCAAATCACTTGGCAACCTGCTATGTTGTCTACATATTGTTTTGACAATGTCTCTCACTGGTCTGAAAGTTCCCAAGTAGGCTCTGCTGGCTGTTTGGGGAACACTGAAATCTGAGGGTATCAGAGTCCACAGTACTGGAATTACAAGCATGTTCCGCCACCCTTGGCTTTCTTTATGTGAATTCTATTGATCAAACGCAGGTTAGCATGCTTATTAGGTGTGATGGTTTGAATATGCTTGAGCAGTGGGAAGTGGCATTATTAGGAGGTACAGCCTTATTGGAGAAGGTTTAGCCTTATTATTTTTTTCCTTTTTTATTGGATATTTTTATCTACATTTCAAATGCTATCCTCTTTCCCAGTTTCCTATCCATAAACCCCTATCCCATAGCCCCTTCCTCTTCTATGAGTGTGTTCCTCACCCATCCACCCACACCTTCCCGCCTCCCTGCACTGATACTCCCCTACACTGGGGGACCCAACCTTGGCAGGACCAGGGACTTCTCCTCCCATTGGTGCCCAACAAGGTCATCTTCTGCTATATATAGGTCTGTCCATGTCCTCTTTGAATGGTGGTTTATTCCCTGGGAGCTCTGGTTGGTTGGTATTATTGTTCTTATGGGGTTACAACACTTTCAGCTCCTTCAATTCTTTCTCTAACTCCTCCAATAGGAGGACTTCGAGCATCTGACTCCGTGTTTGTCATGCTCTGGCAGAGCCTCTCAGGAGACAGCTATATTGAAGGTGCAGCCTTGTTGGAGGAAGTACAACACTATATAGGTTGGCTTTGAGGCCTCCTACGCTCAGGCTCCACCCAGTGCACAAGAGAGCCTACACTTGACTACCTGCAGAAGAGAGTCTCCTACTAGCTGCCTTCAGGTCAAGATGTAGAGCTCTCAGTCCCTTCAGCATCATGTCTGCCTGTACACTGCCATGCTCCTACCACAGTGATAATGGACTAAACCGCTGAAATTATCAACCAGCCTAAATTAAATGTTTGCCTCTGAAAGAGTTGCCTTGGTCATGGTGTCTATTCATAGCAATGAAACCCTAAGACAGTAAGCAAACACATTAGCAGCTGACCTATGTCTCTCATCATTATTTTGCTGAGGACCAGACATGGGACTCTGAAGGAGTGGTAGGATTCAGTGTACCTGTTTTCTACACTGTTACATGTTTTACAACTTGCTTAAGATAGTATAGATGCAACTGAGTTCTAATGCTTTTTGTCACTGGGAAGCTTGGTGCACCAAACAACAGTGCAGACTCCTGCATTTTAGATGTTAGAACCATTATTTATAATAGCCAGAAGCTGGAAAGAACCCAGATGCCCTTTAACAGAGGAATGGATACAGAAAATGTGGTACATCTACACAATGGAGTGCTACTCAGCTATGAAAAACAATGACTTCATGAAATTCAAAGGCAAATGATGGAACTAGAAAACATCATCCTGAGTAAGGTAACCCAATCACAGAAAAACACACATGGTATGCACTCATTGATAAGTGGATATTAGCCCAAAAGCTTGAATCACCCAAGATACAATACACAGACCACATGAAGCTCAAGAAGAAGGATGACCAATGTGCAGATGCTTCCTTAAAAGAGGGAACAAAAATATTCATAGGAAGGGATATGGAGGCAGAGTTTGGAGCAGTGACTGAAGGAACAGCCATTCAGAGCCTGCTCCACATGTGCCCCATATATATATGTATACAGCTACCAAGACTAGATAAGATTGATGAAGCTAAGACGGGCATGTTGACAGGAACCAGATATAGATGTCTCTTGAGAGACACAGCCAGAGCATGTCAAATACAGAGGCAAATGCTAGCAGCAAACCACTGAACTGAGATTGGGACCCCCGTTAGAGGAATTAGAGAAAAGATTGAAAGAGCTGAAGGGACTTGCAACCCCATAAGAACAACAATGCCAACCAACCAGAGCTTCCAGGGACTAAACCACTACCCAAAGACTATACATGGACTGACCCATGGCTCTCACTGCATATGTAGCAGAGGATGGCTTTGTTGGGCACCAATGAAAGGAGAAGCCTTTTGTCCTGCCAAAGTTAGACCCTCAGTGCAAGAAAATGTCGGAGGGGTCAGTAAGGAGGCATGGATGGGGAGGGGAACACCCTTTTAGATGAAGGGAAGGGGGAGGCGATAGGGGGTTTATGGTCAGGAAACCAAGAAAGGCAATAACATTTGAAATGTAAATAAATAAATATCCAATAAAATATTATTATCACTCAAAAGAAAAAGATCACTTTGTTTCCTTGGTAAGAAAGCTATGAATGGTAGGAAGATAAATTAAGGATAAAATATACATAAATTCAAGTGTGATAGTGACAACTGTACCTCTTCAGAGGGGGATAAAGGGCTAGTATGGGAAGCAGAACTTCCCAATGGCTCCAAAAATTGCCCACCCGTTAAGTACATTTCCTTCTAGTCATGTATAGTCCTTCTAGTCACTAACCCAGATGCTAATATGAAGGGATTAAAAATTGTTACATTAAAATAGACTCTAAAGGAAGGTCTATTGAAGAACCATGCTGACTTTGTCTGTAAATCAGTTGCCTTTTAGATCAGTATAATACTATCAAGGTCTTCAGGTCACAATCAAGAAATTGTGGAAATTTCCTCAATATTAAATGCTAGATTACTCATAACAACTATTTTATAGTCTCCAATATAATATATTCCTTTGGTATTTCTAAGCAAATAAAAAGTTCACCATAGAATAAAATGAATTAATCAGAACTGTGCTATCTTATTTTCACTATAGCCATGGTTATAAAAAATATTACTCCCTAGCTCTTTCAATAATGAGTTGATTCAAAACTATAATTTACTTGGGAAAGTCTAATGTTACATTTAATTAAATTATGAGTAAACTAGATAATTATTATTAAAGAATCCCCCATGCATGATTGGAGAATTTCCACAAGCCTCTCGTGTGTGTGTGTGTGTGTGTGTGTGTGTGTGTGTGTGATTGTGCACATCTATGTGTGATGTGTAATATGATTGTGTCTGTTGCCTCATGTGGAAATGTATGTGCATATAGGCAGAGTCCATAGTATGACATATAGGAATCTTCTTTATCACACTCCCTTCTTTGCTTGAGACAAGGTTTCTCCTGGACCTTGAGATTGAATAGAATGGCTAGCCTTCAAGCCACAGGGATGCTCCTGTTTCTCTCTCCTTAGCATCAAGATCACAAGTTCATCTGCTACATTCTTGCCAAATGAGCCATCTTCTCAGTCTTGCCACTCCCATTTCTGAACATCTTACAGACAAAACAGTAATTTCCCCCTCCCCTTTCCCAGTCAATCTTTTGAAATATGTCTGTAAATGAACAGCTTTGAGAAATGTAGTTTCTCTTTCTGGGAAAATGGGAAACTTTTCTTATCATTTAGGATAAGGTAGATAAATCATTCTTCCAGGTTAAAGGTCGAATTTGCTTTTGTGCATTATAAAAAATTTGAGTATGTGTATGTTCTCAGTTGTGCAAAACAAGTGCATCTGTGACACTGCCTGCTGTAATAATAGGTACTATTCCATGGAGTTTGGAAATAAGAAAACCACTCAGACATGCAAGCATGAGTAGGAATATCACTTGCCTTCTAGAGTCTCATGCCCTCTACTAACTTGGTGAAACATGCCAGATAGATGTTTAGCTGAAAATAATATCTTGGACCTTTCAAATGCATTGAGAGTGATTGATGGTGTCTCTTAGGTGTTTCTTAGATTATAAAAAATTTTTGTTGAGAAGCAGCCAATATATTTTCCTTCATGATTTTTACAGTTTCTGATGAGATAATTTTTCCACATCAAATTCTGGGTGTACAACTCATTTGAAAAGTTCACATGGATAATTTTGTAACCTTCAAACATCTCAGCAAATACCTTATCTTTTATTTAGTTTACCTAATTTGTTTGGTTGCTGTTTGTTTACTTATGCTTGTGTGCATGCATGTTTGTGGGTAGCCACATGCATGTAGAGGTCAGAGGACAACTATTTAGGAGTTAGTTCTTCCTATCCACAATGTAGTTCCTGAGGTCGGAACTGAGGTTGTCAGGTTTGGCAGCTAATACCGTTACTGTCTGAGCCATTCTACTGACACCAAACTATTTTCTCCCTCATGTTGGCTGAGGTGTTTGATTTTCCCTACCACTCCCATTTTTAACCTTTGCTGTTCTTCTACAAATAAACAGTCAATGAGATCATCCAATTGGTATCAAATGTCTTTAGATGATAAGAACTATCAAGAGATTCTAGAAACTTCCCCAGTATTAATCACTAGATTAATTTTAACAACCATGTGGAAAAATAAAAAGCATAATAATCAAAGAATGTACACTGCTCATTCACAAATACTTGCCAAAGTTTTGAGGTGAAAAAATACTTTTGCACTACTTACCTTTATGGCTAACTATAGAGATAAAAATGTTCTCCTTAGTTTTCTTTTTGAAATGCCTGAGTTCTTTGGTAAGGCACTACTAATTATTTTCCCAATACTTACAGTCAGAAAGTAATTCCAGACTTAAGGAAAGTGAGAAGTCTGAAACTGCCTTTTAAGTATTTGTTCAGTTCAGCAACAATATCTTGAATGAATCCTTTGAAATTTCTATACTCATCCAAAGAACCTTGAAAAAGAACTAGAATCTGATAATTTGGTGACTCTATAGCAAGAATCACTTTGCCCCTCCACTTAATAGGGTAATAAGTGGGTTAAACATGTATGTACATGGTTAGGCTTCCTCCAGATCTAGTTAAAAAGCTGAAATGTGCTTGAAATATCTGATCTACACTCAGGCTGGCAATAAAAATAGCTGACCGAAAGTTTTGTTTTGTTTAGCATCAGTCAGACTTCAAGCTTGCTTAGTGTTGGCTCCTCTGGCATCTCCAAAGTGTAGCAGTTTATGAGTAATTTTGAAGGATAGGAAAATTGTAAAACATTTCAAAGCTTTGGCTAATATGTAAAACAAACTAACAGTTCAGTATAATTTATGGGTCATTTGTGAAGTTAACTAGTTTTTGAGTTTTGTTTGTTTGCTTTGGGCTTGGTTTCTGTGTTTTACTGGAGGATATTTTTAAGATGATAGTATTCAGAAAGAGAGACATCGAGGAGACAAAGATAGTGACATAGAGACACAAAGACAATGAGGATTAACTTTGTGGAAACCAAGCGTTCGCAACTTCTCAATTCACAAGAGTCCTTTGATCCTCCACAGATACATGCCCATTGTTTTGGAGGATTTCTTGAGAAGATGAATTATGTCTGCAGAAACACAGGGTTCTGCCTTGACTCTGCATTTAACAATATACATCCCTACCACCATTGATATTTGTCAATGATGGTGTACATTGTGACTCCCTATGAATCTTGTGATAAAGCCATACTTTCTCTTACATTTTTACCAATCCATAGAAGACTCCAAGTGAAACAGAACTGCTCAAAATACTGAAAGTGATATTGGGAAGAGCAGAAGGCAAGTAGAGAGAAGGTTTGCGTATGGACAGGATTTGGATTCATGTTTTGCCAGTGAATCAGGGAAGGATCACCCCAGTGCCTGGATCTCAGGAGGCCCTTTCTTGTTCATTTACTCTCAGCTGAGTCTGGAGAGGCAGGAGTTTTGCATTAAGCATATTCTTGAAGACAAGAATGTATTCTTCAAACAATGAAGTTACATTTCGATGAAGAAGAGAGAAAGGTGCCCCAGTGCTGCCCAAAAGCCAGAGAAGAAAGAGGGGTGTCTTTCTGTGCTGACACACTTGAAGGAATACCCTAACTCAAATGAAGAAGAGCAACCCAGACCTCATGAGTGAAACCCTCTTGTGCCAGTTGAGCTCATATGCTAAAACAGAGCTGAGCTTGCAGACTCCAAAAGAGTAGCTGAAGTGAAGCAAGCTCCCTAGATACTGGATGAAGACAGCTGGAGTGATGGGGACAAAGAACCCATTACTGTGAATGAGACATGGAGTGGTGACCCTGACAATGAAGCTGGTAGCATAGACAGTGATCAAGAAGATCCTCTAAAACATGCTGGTATCCATACAGCTGAAGAAACGGCTCTTATTATGAGAGAAAAGCTAATTTGTTTGCAATCTTTGTACATTGATCAGTTTAAATGTCTACAACACTTGCTCAAAGAGAAGAAGTGTTGTTATTTGCATAATCGGAAAGTGGAACATGAAGCTTTAGGTAGGAGTCTCCTGACTGGCCCTGAGGGACTTTTGGCCAAAGAGACAGAGAAAATTTAAAGTGACTAAAATATCTTAGGCAATACAGTCAGCACTATGGAGTAGGAGCCTTATTACACAGGCAGTCGAAGGAACTCAGAACGCTGGCCACAGGTGGGTCTGCTCAACTGCCTCATACCACTCATTCCAGTCAGAGGTGCTTAGCCTTTGTGGATGATGTTTGCTGCTCCAACCAGTCTCTTCTGATGACTAGACACTGCCTTGCTCATATCTGTCAGGATACAAATCAGGTTCTCTTTAAATACTGCCAGAGATTTGGAAGCCCCAGACAGATGCAGATGGCTGGGATGGGTGCAGATTCCAGGGACCTTGAAATGCAGAGAAAGCCTGTGCACCATTCCCTCAACTTTGATTGGTTACTGCAAATGGAAAACCAGAACACACTTCTATCAGTTGACAGTTCATGTGGGAATTGTTTCCCTTTGGATTTGAACTTTCCATTCTTCAGAAAAGCATATCTCTGATCATCTCTCCCTGAACAGGGAGAGCTCAGACTAAATTGTTTCTTTCAGGACTTTAGAGTGCTATAGACAAACATAATCCAAGTTTGTGCAGCATGGATATTTAGTATTTAAGTTTTGGGATTTTTTTGCAAGGAAGAACATGAGGTGGCCCCTGCCTATGGGATGTAATGCATTTTGGAGACTGTGCCTTAGGGAAGAGACATTTCTATAATGGGACTTTATAGGTCACAGACAGAAATCCACATGCATGTCTAGGCCAAGTTGTGGTCAAGAATGGTGCTCTCCAGGTGGGGCTGTTGGTGTCTGGCTAGCTGTATCTAAAACCTGTATTGAAGCCTTTCCTCTGCTTCACATACTTGGGCAATATAAACCCCTTTTCCTAGTGAGCTGTGACTGAGAAAAGCAGCTCATAGGTCTGGGCTCTCCTTAATTCTTCTTGCTTTTAACTAATGCATATTTCTGTGGTGGATCCTCTATGTAAAATATAGTGAAATTACTGTATATAGTTTCTATTAAATGGTAAGATGTTATGAAAATGTAAAAGGAAAAGAAATATTGGCTAGTCTTTAATTTCTTCCACATCCATAAGAACATAAAGATTATAAGCCATAAATCTAAAAGGAAATTATTCTTGCTGGCAGAAAGCTTGAAGGACGAGATGTTTCTCTGCTGTAAAAGCCAACTCCTTCCTTTTTATCTTTTCCCAGTGTGAGAAGGTGATGACTTAAATAAACTCTCAGCTTACACATCTTATCAGCCTATCTTTACAGCTGTGAGCAGGCTGACTGACCCTCCATCACTTTAATTTCCCTTCACTCCTATATCAAGGAGTCAGAGGGAGCTGATGTAGCTGAGTTACCAGAGTATTTCTTTTTTGTAGGCTCAAACTAACTCTCCCTCTCCATCTCCATCTCCATCTCCTCTCCCTCCCCTTCCTCCCTCCCCTTCCTTCCTCCTCCTCCCTCCCTCCCTTTCTCTCTCCCTCCCTTTCTCTCTCTCTCTCTCTCTCTCTCTCTCTCTCTCTCTCTCATTTGTTTGCTTTTGTTTTTGAAACAGGGTTTTCTGTGTACCCCTGGATGTCCTGGAACTTGCTCTGCAGATAAGGCTATCCTCAAACTCAAAGATCCACCTGCCTCTGCCTCTAAGTGTTTGCATTAAAGATGTGCACTCCCACCACCCGGCTCAAACTGTGACTCTTAATTAGTGGTGGTGTACAACAAATGAGGTCCAGTTTATAAATTTCTTTCTACCTGACCTAGCTATTTGAGAATTGATCATCCCACTAACTTTTGGAGGAAAAAAAAGTAAAAACACTGGGTCCCTCTTCTTTGAAAGGACTTTTGTCACATACATATGTGTCAGAACATAGGAAAGATTGCTAAAGTTTTTCAAGGCTTGATAGTTAATCAGACCAAATACGATTAATGTCAACTTGCTGTTTAAAGCGATAGTTTCAATTACAAACAACACTTAAGTGTATTCTTTAAAGTAGTAAAATCATAGCTGATATTCATGTGCCACTACATTTACAGAGGAATTTTAAAACATAAACATGGCTGCTCCGGCAAGGGATCACACCCAAAGATAACAGATCACATCTGGCTAGAATGCAAACATGCCCTGGATTTTAATATGATTTGGCTGGAATGCAGACATTCCCTCAGTACCACCTTTAATTCCTAACAATGAAGGTAAGGTTAGTTTGAAGAAGGAAGCAGCCATGTTTGAAAGTGACCCCTAATTGAGGACCAGGCAAAGTTATTAATCAGAGAAAGATTTGAGAGAATAATTCAGAGATTGGATCTGCCAACTCACAGAAGAACAGAAGACAAGTAGAGGCTACTTGAGAGAGAGAGAGAGAGAGAGAGAGAGAGAGAGAGAGAGAGAGAGAGAGAGAGAATGGGTTTTAGTAGGAGAGTTTTACAAAGATGGAGGACAGAGAGAAGCAAGACACAGGTGAAGACAGAATGAGCCAGAGAATGAGAAGGAGCCAGAAGATTAGAACAGATTGCCAAAGTTAATATGAGGCCAAGCAGAGCAATTCAGTTAGATTGACTCAGTCAGCTTCGAAGCTTATATTGTACATAGACTAGAAGCATCAAGACTAGGGATAGTTAGAACACAGAAAGAAATATTCTGGGTTCAGCCTGAGTCATGCATTCATAGAGCTTGGGTATGGTTCTCATCTTGAAATCCATCTGAGGAAATAAAAGTGAAATGACCAGAAAGAGGCAAATATTGAAATATTAAATTACGCAAACTGAAGGAATCTTTATCTTCAAATTATATCATGAGCTATAATAATCAAAATTGTATGGTCCTGGTGTGTAAGAGTCCATGATTCATGAAAACAGATAATTAGACTCAAACAGTGTGCAAGAGCAAAGAGCATTTATTCTGCAGAGAACCTGCATGCAGGGGTCTACCATGGGGATAGAAAACAGAGGTGTGGGTGGACTTTGCAGGGTCAATTCAAATCCTGTTAGGGTAAGAGTGAGTGATTTTAACTTTCTTTCCCTTGATTGGTTAGCTCTATCTCCAAGGCTATCAGTGCTTTTGTAATTGGTTAAGGCTCCAAGGGGATGTGGGGACTTTTGCTGATTAACTATACTTGATTCAAACTAGGTCATAGGGCAGCTTCCTGATTGGCTGATCCTGTGCGAGGGGATGTTTTTTCCAGGAATGACTTGCTTTGGACCTTTCCAGTTCTGGGAAACAGAAACGTAAGCCTAGCTTCCTAAACTGCTGGTTTGCAGCCTGTCATGGAGTCAGCCTGGCTCTGCCTAGTTCAGTTTTCTCAGTAGAAGAACAAAAGCATACTCTAATAGTGCAAAATAAAGAGGCAAAAAATGAACACACACAGTTATTGTCCAACTGATCTTCTATAATAATTCTGTGAACACAACATAAATAAAAATTGCTTCCAGGTCAGTATCAGATGAATTTCTCCATGTTCTATGACTCAAATATGCGATCTATTCAGCAGAAGGGTCTATTAACAAGTAATGGATATCATCAAGAGCAAGCCTGTAATATTTGGGCTCTATCAGATTTCATTGACCAGCAACTCCAAAAGAAGCAACTCATTTCTGGTTTGGGGATTTTATATATTAGCAGTTATTTTCTTGAATAGGTATTGTTGCCCCATTATGGGTTAACTAGTACAGTTTAAGTTCTTTTAATGATATATGTATGCACTATATATACCTTTGCAACACACATTTACACACATACATGTGAACACATATTTGCCTGCACACACATAGGCTTCTAGAGCAGTTGGGTTTCATGTGACATACTGTTATTATTTTTCTCGGTATTCCCTCCTCTAACATTCCTTCCCCTCCCCAGTCCCAAATCTATCCTTACTGTTCCATTACTTGTTTTTTTTTTTAAATATTTTATACCATGCATCCTATATCTCCTCCCTTGAGCTCCTCCATCCCCCAAAATAACGTTAGTAATTTTATGATGTCTTTGATTATTACAAATGTAACACATATGTAAAGATTAACAGCTAACATCCAAAAATGAGATAAAACAGTGTTTTAGGATCTGGGTTTTCTGACTCAGAGTGATTCCAGTTCTATTCATTTGCCTGCAATTTCCTTAATTTCTTCTTCTTAACAGCTGAGTAATAGCTCATTGTGTAATTGCACTATATTTTCATCATCCATTCATCAGTTGGTGGCATCTAGTCTGTTTCCATTTCCTGGCTTGTGTTGTGAATAGAGCAGTCATGAATATATGGATAAGGAGAGTAAAGGGTCCTTTGGATATGTACAAGATGGGATAGCTGGATCATGTTATAGGTGTATTCGTAGCATTTGGAGGCACAGCCACACTGATTTACACAGTGACTGCACTAATTTACACTCCCATCAGCAGTGAATATGTATTCCTCTTTTGCCACTTTCAATCCAGCAATTTTTAGTTATCTTGTGCTCTTTTCTTTTTTCTTTTTAAACTTTATTTTAACAACTCTGAACTCGATGAGAGGACATCTCAAAGTAGTTTTAATTTTCATTTCCCTAGTGACTTAGGATGTTGAACATTTCTCCTAAAGTGTTTCTTCAGTCATTTGTATTTCATTTCTTCACAATCCTCTAATTAGTTCCATGACTTTCATTCTTTCTTTCAGCATCATCCTCATATCAAATGATAGACTCAAGGACACAAAATTAGGAGAGGGATATGCTGCTGGGGTCTGTGGGGAGTTGGAGATACAATGTCATGAGTAGATGTAACACACACACACACACACACACACACACACACACACACAAAATTCTACACAGATTAACAATATAACTAAAATATCCCAAGCTCTAAAAGTACAAAAGAAAATACAGAGAAAATTGAATTTTTAATAAGTTACCAAAACCACAAGCAATAAAAGCATGAGAGAAAAAGGGTTTACAACAATGTAAAACTTTCTTGCCCAAACAGGCAGTAAAAACAAAGGAAGCTGGGTGGTAGTGGTGGGGCAGACTTTTAATTCTAGCACTTGGGGGTGGGAGGCAGAGGCAGGATGATCTCTATGTCAGAGGCCATTTTAGTCTACAGAGTGAGTTTCAGGACAACCAGAGCTAGAGGAGAGCCCTGTAAAAGAAATACTAAAATAAAATAAAACTTAAATAAAGAAAAAGAAAGAAAGAAAGAAAAACAGAAAGAAGACAAGCTAGAGTGTGTCAGAAAATAGTTACAAACCAATTTGTGTGTGTGTGTGTGTGTGTGTGTGTGTGTGTGTGTTCTTTATTGTAGTGCTGTATATCAAGCATGATGTCTTAAACATACAAGGCAAAAAATCTATCATGATATACCTATTGCCTGTTAAATCCCCAAATGCCTGACGTTATATAAATACAGCAAATAGGAATACAAAGAGGGGCATTTTAAACTTTATGATAGTAAGATGCATGAGGTTCATAATTTATGCAGACATCATGACTGCCGAACAGGTCTCTGTCCCCACTTACACCACTTTTGAGTGAGCAAGGCAAAATATTGTTACCTGTCAGACTCAAAAGGTACTCAAATATAAAATATTATTCAGAAAAAACAGCTAAATATTACAAACTGGCTTTCAAGAAAACAGGTTTTCATTTTAAATATTTATCGCTAAATTAATAAAAGTATCACCCCAGCAATAAAAAATTCAAATACTAGCATGTCTATTTGGAGGGGAACAACTGTCTTTTGTTGGAGATATTATTTTACTTTGTTATTTTATCATAATTTAGACCTTTCCTTATGATCTTAAAGGCTCTTGAGTTTACAAGTTTTTATCAACAGACTCAGTAAATCATTCTGAGAATATGATTCATGGGAACAAACTCTTGATCAATAGTGGGTTTACACTAATTAGAAATACAACATGTCATCATCATCCCGAGACTACTTTGGCCTGTGTAGAATTTAGCCCTAGAAAAGTTTCTGCATAATTCTTAGTCATATTTTGGCAAAAGAGAGACTCCCACATGCTCACCGATTTAGACCAGATGGAAAAGTTGATTCCATGTTACAGCAACTCCAGTGTCTTCATCTCTAAGAGTTTGTTGTCCTTCCCTATGCACAGACCTGAATGCCCAGAAAGTCATACCCTAGTGCAGGTTCTTCTGCAGCAAGGATACTTCAGACTTGTAAGAAGTAATTTCCATGCCTCAAAGCTGTTTTGTTGTTGAATGTCCCCAAGGAAGTACTTTGTGGAAAAAATAAGAAATATAAAAACTAAAACTAAAAAAAAAGAAAACAAAACTTTTAAAAATATTTCGCACCCCATCGATAGTAGATGAAGAATGCTAACAACACATTTTAGCATAATTTTGCACTTTCCCAATTGTCACTTGACAGATGCACTCAAGAATCCATGAAGTCTGAATAACCATAATTCTGCAACATAAAAATAAATTCCTTTGGGTTTATAATGAATTTTAGTACCAATAAACACAGCAGGAAGAGAATAATATCTCAGCCAAGCCCTGTTACTGAATCACGTGCACATCTCTGTAGGATCTGCCAAAATTTTTTAGAAAATGGACTGAATAAAACATATTACTGTTTTTAGTAAAACAAACTCTGTGAAAGATAGTACTCCAAAGGCAGTGATTTCCTTCCCTTAGAAATCCTGGAAGGTTCTTAAAAGCAGACTGATTGCAGGCAAGCTTTTAAAGCGCATCTACTTTCGCTAAGGGAGCCCCATAAACAGCATTAGCATTAAAGGCCTTCTGGGTGCTTGCTTTAAAATTTGTGTGTTCTAGTAAATTTGACAGTTTGGAGAAACTTAGGAACTCGAGGTGAATTAAATTTACTAAGTTTTCTTCGACACTTCCAGCTAAGAGAAGCTTTTGCTGTTTCTTTCCCATCTCTGTTGTTAACAGCAGTAACCAACCTGTTTCAGAGTTCTCCCTTCTCATCAAAGCCTGACCATAGGATTTTAAAACGGTGCCACTTTGCATTCATTTGTACTTACTGAGCAAAGCATTTAAGGAAAGACCAAAGTTTTTTAAAGAGAAACTCTTCTCCAATCTTAGCTTCCTCATCTACCCAAAGATAAAATAAGTTTATTTTTGAAATTAATTACTTTAAGAGTAAAACTTTAGATTTTTTCAGAGCTGTCAATAAGTTTCTGGATTTTTTTTCTTTGTTCTCCAATCTTAAATCTATTGAAAACATAAACAGTTGATCCAGAAGCAGGTAACATGGCCAGGGATGGCATTAGAATTTGTAATCTTAGTTTGGAGTCAACCTTGACCATCATGAATTATGGGAAGCCTATGGAAAGCATTCATAGGATGGCTTGGAGAGAGGAAAAGGAAAATTCTATAATATAATATTTAAAAATAAAAATGTTATCCCTTTTTAAGGGAAACTCTTTGTCATAACACAGTACATGTCTAGAGAATCAAGAAGTGTAGAAACACCTATCATTGCATTATTTTTCTCTACACTTTGATGACTTTTTCATGTTCTACATTGACATACTCAAGGCTGGACCAGGCAACCCAGGAGGAGGAAAAGGGTCCCAAAAGCCAGCCAAAGAATCAGAAACATCAAGGTAACTTTTTAACCCACTACAATTTATCAGTCTTTTCTCGAATTCACACAATCAAGGCAATTGGTACATTGATTTATTTCAAATAATTTAGCTTTCCAGGCACATTGTATTTGATCATTATTCTAGTTAATAGGTTAAAAAACAGAATTGTTCTCAAATTAACTATTGATTGATAAGGCTTTATATCACTAAACTTTATATTAGATACCCAAACTGTGTGACCTAGGAATAAAAGATGGTGCTCTGCTCATGCTGTATCTTCATGCCAGGAGAGTCACAAACAAGTATAGATTCTTGCCCTGGGGAATATTACATTCTCAGGCAACAAGGTGTGGAAAACAACTCAAAAACCATGTAAAACATGCAGAATAATGCTTTTCAGATATCTATGTTATAGAGTCTATGAGTGGTTCCTGTGCATGTTCAAGTTCCTCTGCACAGTATCACGGGTCGCAGCCTGGGATGATGTAAGAGCAGAAGGCATATTTCCTGGGAAGATCTGATATGACCCCACCCACCTTTCCTTTCTGTGTCCTTCTCCCCAATAGTAAAAGGGCACACCAGTTATATGATGCTCTCCACCTTGGGACCCAAAGTCATGATGCAGCTACTAATAAAAATTACTGAAAAAGTTAAAAAACATCCATCATTCGACTCTCAAATATCTTATTTTAAAATAGGAACTGCCATCCGTAAAGTGTCCAAATCTAATGTATTGTAGTTTATAATAGTTAATTTATTATGTAGTCTGTAATACTTTATTATAGTTAATGTAAGCATTTTTAGTTGTGGTTGTTTATGTCACATAGCCTTGTATGAAAAACTAATGAACATAACAGAAGGAATACACTATCTATTGAATGAATGCTCAGTTACAGGCAGATGGAGGGAAGAGACAGGATATGCTGCTGCACAGTAGATTAACTATACACAGTGAAATTCATTGCATATTCCAAATATCAAAAAAATATTTTAACACATTCATCATAAATGCCAAATACTTGAAGAGATTGCTCTGTTTAACCTAATTTAAACATATGCATGGAAATACTACATGTTATCCTAATATATATTATATTTTATATGTTGTGTTATATATTATATATTAATTTATATATTATGTTATTATTATATATCACATATCACATGCCCCATGCTGTATATCACATATCAATCATAGTGTGCTATACAGTATATATCATGAGATATATGATATATTGTATGTGACATATGATATATGATATATATATATATATATATATATAAACTTGTAGATATTTATTGCTTATTACACAATGTAAAATTTAAAGTTACCTACTGTGGGTCTTCCTTCACTGCCTTCTCCCTCATTGCTTTCTCTTAGGCTCTTTAATTTTAATGTGCTTTTAATTATTGAGATTGTATTAATTGATGGAAAGCATTAACATCAAAGTGTTGCATTCCACATAAGAATTATTGATGCCTTAACAAAATTAAATCATGATTATGAAATGTTTTTCATATTATTTATATGAGTAAAATATCTGAAGTTGGATATTTTAATATTGCCTAATAGGAAGATAAGAACTTATTAAAAAGTTGATTTTCCACTCTACAGACAATTTTAAGTTATTGCCAAGAGAATCCAGAAGACCCACAAACAATATGGGCTATTGAACAAACAAAATATTAAAATATCAGTGATTCAATGTTTAAAAATTTTTGTGAAATAAGTGCTTCTATAGAAAGAACTTGGTTGTTTCTAGGAAGCCTCATTGGTACTGGAAATGATGCTCCTTGAATATTTTACCAGAAAGGTTATTGTACTCATTTTTCTCAGAATATACAGAGAAAGCAGCACTCTTAGACTTTTCAAGAAGAAAGACTAGCTACACAATGAAATCTGAGGATGTGCTATTAAAAACTGACTCACAGGGCCTCCACCCTTCCCTTCGTCTTTGCAACTGTAGGATTAAATGCACAGATATCAGTACCCAGCATAGAGCATAGAGGACAGGTCTGTTTTCCCTGCTTACAGAGGCTACAACATTTAATTTCCAAAAACTGTATTCCTGCTCAGGAATTACTAACAATAAATCCCCATGAGAGTGTTTGGAGGAAATCTAACTATAAGGTAGTTACTGCAGGAGTAAAGGTTCAGAGCAAGTGGGGAGATTAAGGAAAGAATTGAAAGTTACCTTTTGCAATGATATTTCAGTAGCAGACGGGACAGGACAGGTAGCAGAGACGACTTTTGGCATTGCATACATATGACTTCCTATCTGCCTGCAGTGGCAGAGGGAAGGGGCAATTGTAGCAGCAGTGGGAAGCTATTACTTTGCCTGACCTACAGAGAAACAGAAGAACTTCAGCTAATAGAGCCTGTTGGGTCAGCTGCCAAAATTAGAACCACATTACTGTCGCCTGTGGAAGTGGTGGCCATGGAAATGCTTAAGTTAATACCCCATGAGGGGAGAAGATAACAAACAGAAGTGATTCTCACTTTCACTTCCCTGGCATACACTCTTTTCTAAAAACAAGTCAGCATTTGTCTTCATCCTCAGTAGATTTTTCCCTTTATCTTTTGACATTATTACTTTTTAGGGGGCTTCTCTATTATTTCAGTTAGTATGCATTCCAGTGTGCAGATGCAATTTATTGAGGTCTAACCTAATGTTAAAATCTTCGTTCTTTTCCAAAACAGCGTGTTTTCAATGCTACTGCCTTTAGTACTACATTTTATTGACTTCATACTTTCATATTTTAGACAATATTGGCATTCCTTTCTATACTGTCATGATGACAGGAAAGCATATTCTCACTACATGCTACCTAGTCTTCTGAATTCCCCTGTTCTTTTCTTTTTAATTAATTTATTTTTAATCTTTAATTCTTTTTCACAGTCCAAAGTTCATCATCTTCCCAGTCTGTTTCCACCCCTGACAGCTCCCCATCTTATACCTCCTCCCTACACTCTGTCTCCAAGAAGATGTTCCCACCCTTCCACCCCTACCCCACTTGGCCTCCCCACTCCCTGGGGCCTCAAATCTCTTGAGGGTTAGGTGCAGGTTCTCTCACTGAGGCCAGACCAGGCCGCCTATGCTGTCCGGGTGGGGGGTGGGTGGAGAGTGGGTGGGGGTTGGAGGTGGGCCTCATATCAGCTGGTGTATGCTGCCTGGTTGGTGGCTCAGTGTCTGAGAGATCTCACAGGTCCAAGTTAGTTGAGATTGCTGTTTTCCCATGGGGCCTCCCTCCTCCTCAGTTTCTTCAAGCTTTTCTCCTATTCCACCACAGGGTTCCGCTGCTTCTGTCCATTGCTTGGGTGCTAGTATCTGCATCTGACTCTTTCAGCTGCTTGTTGAGCATATTAAAGGGCAGCCGCATTAGGCTCCTGTCGGCAAGAACGCCACAGCATCAAGTAACAGTGTCAGGGCCCCAGGCCTCCCCTTGAGCTGGATCACAATTTGGACCTGTCACTTGACCTCATTTCTCTTCTGCTCTTTATTTTTGTCCCTGCAGTTTCTTTAGACAGGATCAATTTTTGGTCAGAATTTTTGACTGTAGGATGACAACCCCACTTGATGTCTTGTCCCTTCACTGGAAGTGGACTCTACAAGTTCCCCCTTCCTACTTTAAAGCACTCCATACAAGGTCCATCCCTTTGAGTCCTGAGAGTCTCTGTCCTCCCAGGTCTCTGGTACAATCTAGAGGGTCCCCCACCCTCCTACCTTCCAAGGTTGTCTGCTTCCATTCTTTCGGCGGGTCCCTGTTCCTTTTCACTGTCTTCTTGGTCCCGTAAAGATGGTGACATCAATATCACCAACATGAATTGGGGAAAACAAGAGAAAAGAATTTAACTAGTTCATCCATTGTCATACCAGCTAAGTGACTGATTATGAAGAAAGGTGATGTCCAGAGAGTTAACTTGCAGTATTCTAAAGCCTTGACCTACAAATGCTTTTCCATATATGTGCAATATCTTAGCCTGCATGTACAGAACAAGTCAACCCATTTGTCTCCCTTGAGTTTTTCTCTAGAATTTATTACATATGATTTTTCATCAGAAACCTCAGTTTTAATCTCCTTAAAATGTCTGTTTTCTTTCATCCTTGGAAAAGATAGGCCATTATCTTCCAACATGTCAAAGACATCCCTCTATGTCTAAGCTTTTGCTGCTTTCACAGAAGCCACTTACCAATTTATTTTTCATTGTTTTGTTAATAATTATAGTTTTGCTTTGAAGACTTTAAACATTGCCTTTGTTTTTGGTGTATTATAATCCACTATCAAGTGTTTAAATGTGGACTTACTTTACATATACCTTAGATTTATTTTGATGCTGTATTCATCATTTTTAAGTTATTGGGCTTTTAGGATCTTCATCTGATCTCTTCACAGTTGTGAAACATTCTTTCTATTGTGTTTCTTTCCCTTTAAATTCCATCTTAGCCTTCTCCTATTTATAATTCTCTATCATTCATTTCATTCTTTTCTCACACTTTATGAATGCTAAATGTGTTCTTCAGTTTTAAGTTTAATAAAAATTCTTATTTTTTTACCTTCTTGGATTTCTTTTAGTTTTTTTCAACCTTTTTGTTAATTATTTATTTTATTGTTCCTTATACCATTATAGAATATCTATAAATTATGTCAATGGTTTTAAAGTCTAGTTCCTTAATTTTTGGTGCTGTTTATGAAAACTTATTTGTATTGTTACTGTGGTTTTAATTCTGCTAGGCTATGCTCAGCTTGTCCTGAAGCTTTTTTGAGTGTATATGGACATGCTTATTTGTACGTCTACACAGGCTGGAGGTTGATGGGGAATGTCTTCCTTGGTTGCTCTCTTCTTTAATTTAAAAACATTCAACCCAGACTCTCATAAGCAATGTCCATGGGTCCTTCTTTTTCCACTTACTGTTTGGCTCTGAGATAGCAAGACTGTGCTGCTATGATCATTTTTTTAATATAAGTGATAGGTATTTAAACCTGAGTCTTCATCCTTGAGCAATAAGCCATTGTATAGACTGAGCCACTTCCCCTCTGACTTGAGACTTCCTTCACGTTGTGCCCTGAGTTTTAAGATGTTCTCCAGATCATTTCTACATTTCTTCTCTTGAGTCATGCTCAAAAGGAAGCAGCCAATGAGAAGGATTTAGTTTGCATACAACACTCAGGTAGTGTGAACTCACACTGCCAGCAGCTTGATTTTCATGTGTTATCAAAGGAAGTGCTTCCCTTCCTGCTCAATAGGATTGTCACAGTGTAAGCTTGTCTCTTCATTCTTTTCCCTTCTTTGTGCTGGGAAAATGAAATTATTTCAAATTCCTCCTTACTCTATGGTTATAGTCCCTATAAAATACCAAGACTAATAGATAGTGATACATCTAGAAAACAGCTATAAAATATGTGATAACTAGTGTTCAATTCCTTTTGTTTATACAAAGTCAATTTAAAGTTTGTGTTATAAGTTATCCTGATCTTAGTATCCTTTACTTTTGTACTAAAGTACAGATAGAACTAGAAAATATTTTTCATTTAGAACAGAAAGACATATTACGGACATTATGTTCCAGAACATTCTATAGTGTGACAAGAATGGAAAAAAGTTATATTTCCTGTAGATTATACTAGGACACGTTATATCATAGCCAAGTGAACTTGAACCAATTTATGTTTCAAAGTCAGTTATTTCTCTTTTCTATTTACTTTACAACATATCTACTCTTATTTGAATCAGAGTCAGCACACACTATTTACTTATTCTCAAGTTATTGGAGGAACTCTCTATTCATTCATATATTTGTCTCTCAGTTTACTCATATTAAGAGAACCAAACACAAACCATCCATTCTGGGCAAATAACTGGAGAAATTTTGAATCACAACCTTATTTTAGGATTCTCTAGAAAAAATATAGATGAGTGAAATGGTTATTTTTGGTTTGTTTGGAGACTCAGCTGTATCATGTGATGCTTTTCTGGAAGATGGCTTATGAGAGGATGCTTTGCTAAAGCAGACACATGAAAGGTTGTTTTGCCCCAAAGCAGACACGTCTGAGGGGATGTTTTGCTGAGAACAGACATGTGATAGTTTTCTGGAATCTGTCTGAGGAAATGGCATCTGATGCTTTGCTAGAACAGATTTTCGAGAGTATACATAATCTTTGGAAAGAATATAAGTATAATCCAACAATCAGTGGATGACACTGTGGCATTGGATAGCCTTGCTTTCTTTACTAATCTTCAATTGTTATGACTTTGTAGAGTTAAATGCACCAAAGAATTTCTGGAGGTGTTCGAGCTGCTTCTTGCTGCTTTAGCAGACTGTGCCCATAGTGGAGCCTCATAGTTGTCCTGTATCAAGACACTGCTGCTGATTCGATAGGACTAAACTTCTGACAATAAAGATTGGGTTTGCCGCAAAGAACTACTTCTAAACAGGTCCAAATCCCCATTGTCATAGTAATGATCTTCCTCCCCTACCTTTGATCAGTGGGCTGTAAGAGAAGTTGAAGCATTTAAGAACTCTTATTAATGCAGGTTTTGGAAAATCTAAGTCTACAGATGAGTGCTGTGTTTGGTTTACATTTAGACTTTATAGTTGAATCTCAACACTAAGAAGCACTAAGAATTTAGCACATTTATAAATAGACATATTACTAATATAGAATTTTTATAGCTATTGATTTTTTCTGGTCACATTTCTATTAAGAATTCGATGTCTTTTGATCATTTCTTTTAAAAACACATCTGACTTATCATCTTTTCCTAAATGTTCTCTCAGTGAAATACTTCTTTATTATTTCCATATATAATATCACTTCAGTTTCAGGATATTGCTACTGATAAAAACAATAGAATGTCCTAAATCTTGCATGTCAGGTTTCTGCCACTCTAAAGAAATACATGATATGATTAATTTACAAAAGAAAAGTTTAATTTAGCTCACAGTTCTTGATATTCCAACCTAAAAATTTGGGTAGACCTCTGACAGGTATGCCACATGGCAATGATGTGTATTTCAGGTCAGAGCAAATGGCTTACCAAGCCTGGAAAACAGATATACCACTTTGGGAGTTAAGCCTTTCATGCATAGAATTTTTGGATTTTTTTAAACTTGGAAACTATAGTAAATATATTCAAATTCATGTATAGACTTGGAAAAGGCAAAGAAATATATACATACTAAAGGTGGTAAGAAATTACTGCTCACAAAAGCACCTCTACACCCAGTAACTTCCCTGATAGCTATCTGTCTCATGTAGCCTGGAGTTTTGGGCTCTAATGGACCAAAATTAATTTAGTACCAAAACAACTTTGAATTCTTATTCCCCACATAGAGCAAGAACTCTAAAAAGTGTTATTTGGTAAAAGTATAGACTAGGGAAGAAAACAAGCAAAAGCTGCTCCCAACCAAGTGCCTAGGTGAAATAGATAAGATAGACTCCTGTACACTGAAGATACTATATACTGAAGCTCAGTAGTCAAAGATTTACAATTAGGAAGTACATTTACTTGGTGTATAAAAACTTTGAGCAACTTATACGTATTTTTGGTGTTATAGTCTTCTCATTAGTACAGTGAATAAGAAGTATAAAATTCTTATGAGTCTAAATCTACTACTATGGTTACACAACAGTTAAACTGTACACAGCACATGGTATCATAGTCTCTTCCTGTTGCTGTGACAAAATATTGAAAGATAGTTTCCAGGGAGAAAGGGTTTATTTCGGCTCACAGTTCAAGGTTACATTCTATCATAACATGACAACCGAGGTATCAGGAACTTGCAACCACTCACTTGGTCATATAGCATTCACAAATCAGGAAACAGAAAGCATTGAAAACAAGTGCTTAACTGACTTTCTGTAATCTCATGCTGTCTGGAATCTCTGCCCTGGGAATGGTTCTGCCCACTTTTAAGATGGGGTTTTCCATGTCAATTAACCTAATCAAGATAATCCCTTGTAGACAGGCTCTGATATTAAGTGGATGCCTGTCTCTTGGATGCTTCTAGATCCTGTCAAGTTGACAAGACAAACCATTACCTATAGCATGCAAGTAAATAAAGCACTGCTATTATTATTGTGTTCATCTGAGACACTGTTATCTATTGGCTAAGAACTGGTTCAGGTCTAATGGTTCAGTTATTTTGTCTAATGATGGCCATGTATCTGACCTAAGCCAATGTGTCTGAGCTTTTCTTTGGGTCTGTTAGGTAGGTTGAATTAATCTTTTCATAGTGGGCAAACTCATGGATCTAAGGCTAATAGTTGACAGGAGCTATGTCCCGGGCAAGTTGCTATAAGAAAAACTAAGGGCACCATGAGAGATGAAGACAATATTTTCTGTTTCCCATAATTTCTAAGATTTACTGGCAAGTTTGCTCTCCTACAGTTATATAAATAGCTTAGTCTCACAAACAAAAAAACCAAACAAACCACTTATCACCAAAAACTTCCTTTTTCCCTAAACTAATTCAAATGATTTGGCTAAAGTTCATCCTATTTAATATTATTATGACTATTACATGACCATTTTATATACAATGGGAATCTTTTGCAACATAGAAGTAAATAACAGAATTTAACTTTCTGCTTTGGTTGCTGCACAACCAAATCACTCTTTTAAGGACAGAGTGAGCACTTTCTGATTATATCACAGGTCTCTTGGTTATCTGAATCTCAAGATATTTTAGCCATTAGTAAAGTTAGGAGACAAAAACTTTGAAATGCCTCAAAGAGTTAGAATTCCTTTCTATATGAAGGTTAGTTAAAGTAGTTTTTAAAATGTGAATTAGAACTAGAAAAAAGTAAGAAAAGAAAATTGACATCTGGGTTCCCTTGAATAAATAATTATATAAATATATAAAATAATTATGCAATATATATATATTACTGGCAAAATATACAAAATAATTTATGATATGTCAATTTCATTTGTAAAACACATAAAATGACTCTCTGAGAAAAGGAATATGCAATTGGCTTTTCAGTTAATCAGTGTTGAAAGTTAATCAGTGTGCTCTCCTGATGCACACTTGACAGATTCTAACATCCTAATTGACAAGTATGGTGGTAATATGATAGATCAGTCACTGTACTTGTGAGAATTTTACCAAGGTTCAATGTTATGCGCCTCAACTGACACTTCTGAATCTTTTGGCTAATATCTGTGTAATGTTGATAGTGATGTTTGTCTTGGGATGGACAGGCAACTATCAAGTAGACAAAATCCCTGCAATAATGTCAGCTTTCCCTTGAGCTAATGAGGTAAATCTTATTGTTTTAATTTTAAATTAAAATTTTAAATTAAATTAAAAACTAAAACTCTTATTTCCCATTCCCTTTACTCATTATAATCTCTCCTGTATAGCCATCCCCCTTTACTCCCGCTCATGTTTATTTCATAGTTTTCTTTTTCTTTTTCTGACATTTCATTTTATTGGACTTGGCTTTTTAAAATTTATCTATTTTTATTTTTTAATCCATTTTTACAGTCCAGACTTCATCCCCCTCCCAGTCTGCCCCCACGACTCCCCATCCCATACCTCCTCCCACCCCACCTCCAAAAGGATCAAGAGAATGTCCCCACCCCCACCCACCCCGCTGTATTGTATACAAACTGCTCAGTCAGTTTAGTGTTATTTATTTGCATATGCTGTCAGGGCTAACTAGTTGGTATTGGATAACCAATCATAGGGCTCATCCTGGAGAAGATTATTGTTCCTCTCAGCACTCCTCAGTTACTGGTAGTTCTCTGCCCAGGGGTGGAGCCCAGTGAGATTTCCCTTTCACATTAGCACATCCATTGGTGCTATTCTGGTTCAGGGCTTGCTTAGGCAGCCATATTGTTGATCTATCCTGATTGCAGCTTCCATATGATTACCAGAAGAAATCTCCTGGGAAGTTGTGAGGGAAGCACAGACAGGTCCTTGCTATCGCAATTTGCATGTGCAAGCTTCATTTTCCCCATCTGTGATGTTTAATAGCAGTTTTGTATATGGTTGTTTTTCATTAAAATAATTTTTCCATGTGGAAAGGTTTAATGAGAGAAGAGTAGAAGAGGAAAGGAAAGGTTGACCATGAGCACGTGGAGGGAAGGGGGAAGGGGTAAGGGAAAGGAGAGAGAAGGGACAGAGGGGAAGAGGGCAATAGAACAGAAAAGAGAGCAAAAGCAAGAGCAAAATAAATTATTTTTAAGTGCTTAACAGAATGTCTCTATTTCAGTAAACACTCATAAAATACAGAACAGGGTAAGATAAATAAAAGTCAATCAATAAAAGACACAACAATTAATAACAAGGAAACTGACACATCATAGATAAATGAATGTGTGAGCTTCTTTTGCATGTAGTTTAATGGTACAAAAATACTAGTATAAAAAGATCGTAATGGCAAGCTTGGCTGTTACCCAAACCAGTTGGTAATTATTCTATTATTTAAAAAATAGTATTATGGAATATCTGGTGATTTTATTTGCAACATGTTTAGACTTTCTTCTGATAAGACCCAAACTTCATCGTAAATATTATTTCTTTGCTGTTAAAAAATAACAAAAACTTGCAATGTGAACAGTGTCCACAGCAACCATATTTCCTAAAGCTCTTGACAAACTAAACTTGGGGCTATTTGACTTTCTCCCCCCCCATCCCCTTTGTGTGTGTGTGTGTGTGTGTGTGTGTGTGTGTATTTAATTAAATAATGCCTTAAGATAAACATACAACTTCTTTTTGGTTGCTTATTACAATTTAGGTTCCATGTAAGCCGAGCTTACCGGGTTACCTAATAAATTAACTATTCTTGATGGGAGCTGTGGAAGATGTTCCACCACCTATCATCGCAGCACAACTAGGTCCTGAACATTATCACCATAAAATTTCCTCAGATGCCATCACATGTTGAAAAGACAAATTTAAAATATTAAAGAGCTGAAATACTTGTATCCTTTTTAAGAAGCACTTAAAGCCAAACTGAAAAGAACAGTCTTCTGCCACAACTTCTTTTTTATACTATTCTTTGAGGAGTGGAAGTTGCAGTAAGAATGAGTTGGAGGGATGATTAAAATTGGCATGGTAAGAGAAAGATTAGAACAGAAAAAGAAAACACCGCTATCAGCTATTATTAAAGCTCAGAGAAGAGTGAGTCGGACTTCTGATGTCTGTGGCTGTGCTTGCCAAAAGCTAATTAACAGGATTAAGCTGTGGGATTTCTTTTTCCCACTAGGCAAACTAAGACACTTAGAAAGACAGCCTATATCTAATCTTAAATTAGGCCTGTGCTGCCATGTTTATGTCTAAACTTTAAAGTGTGTTTAAAATACATCAACAGAGTGAAAGCCGTGGCATTCCTGTAAATCACTATTCCAGATTGATAACAGAGTAATTGAAAGACAAGTGCATGCTTGGAAAGTGGCTAGAAATAGATGAAAGACACTTTTTTTTCATCTTTATTAACTTGGGTATTTCTTATTTACATCCCCCGAAGCTGGGCACCGAACCCAGGGCCTTGCCCTTGCTAGGCAAGCACTCTACCACTGAGCTAAATCCCCAAACCCTTCTTATTTACATTTCAATTGTTATTCCCTTTCCCAGTTTCCTGGCCAACATCCCCCTATTCCCCTCCCCCTCCCCTTCTCTATGGGTGTTCCCCTCCCCATTCTCCCCCCATTACCGCCCTCCCCCCAACAATCACATTCACTGGGGGTTTAGTCTTGGCAGGACCAAGGGCTTCCCCTTCCACTGGTGCTCTTACTAGGCTAAAGCCTCCTATTGTCTTACTAAGTTGTTCTTCAGTTTGCTGCATTAATATGCCTCAACTTAACAAAGATAACAGAATTCTTTATCTTCATAGGACAGGTCACTGAAATTTATCCATTCAATGTTGTTTTTTAGGCTAAGGAAGTGATTTTTCTTAAATGAGTATTACAATATTGCACATTGCATTATAAGTTCTGATTCTATTTTATTCCCTATTTTTCTTAACATTTATCTCCATGTATTAGTGACATGTGTTAGAAGAGCTGACAGTGTTTAATGAAGTGTGCAACATTGAATTTTCTATAATTTTAGGAGTTCAGGATAATCTCAACTTCCTAAAGAATTGCCTGATATAGTCAAGTCTTGTATATTTATAAAATTATTGATATTAATTGGGGAACATATTTATGATCAACTCTAATGATTCTATTTTAATGATTATTCTAAATAAGTTAACCAGAAGTTAATCAGAAGGCCTGTTTTTTAGGTTCAGAAATCTGCCAGAAGGCTTCATTACACTAAATGGGCACATATACTAATATAATTTAAACTATAAACATCTACTTAATTATGTTACTAAGAAACTAAATTAACTTCTTGAACTTGATTTTGTATTTAGGATTTTTAAGTATATATTTTGTATAGTGTCATTTCTACTTAGTTCTTTCGTATTCAAAACAATGAATGAATAATAATTTATATCAATTCTTAGTTTGTATATTAGTAACATCTGGCTTGAATAATTTTTTGTTAGACTGGACCTTTGTTGTGCCTATTGAATATTTCACAACAACATTGATGACTACCTATTGGGATTCCACACCAATTTCTTAGATTTAAAAGAAAATAAATTAGATTTCATTAGGTGTTTGATGATTTCAAACACATGAATTACACAATTGGATTACATTCACTGCCAGGGTTCCCTTTTCTTTATCCCAACCTTCTCAAACCCAACTCCTTTAAATTCCTTTCCATATTGTCTTTTTGTCTTGTTTTCTGACTCACCAAGTATTTTTGTGATATTCTTTGTTACCATTAGTTTGGAACTGTGAAGTAGACCCTGGTGAGCTCACCAGATGAACCCAAGATTGAAGAAAATAACTGTCACCTTAGCACATATTCCATAATGGCTGATAGTTTAGAAGGGAGGAAAACAACCCATGAGATCCTTTTCAACCCAGAATTGACTACTCAATTGACAAGCATGCTCTTGTCATGCTGATAGAGGGCTGATATCTAATATACACAAAAAACTCAAGAAGGTAGACTTCCAGAGAACCAAATATCCTATTTTAAAATGGAGTACAGAGCTAAACAAAGAAATCACAACTAAGTAATGTTGAATGGCTATGAAGCACCTAAAGAAATGTTCAACATCCTTAGTCATCAAGGAAATGCAAATCAAAACAACCCTGAAATTCTACCTCACACCAGTCAGAATGGCTAAGATCAAAAACTCAGGTGAGAGCAGATGCTGGTAAGGATATGGAGAAAGAGGAACACCCCTCCATTCTTGGTGGGATTGTAAGCTGGTACAACCACTCTGGAAATCAATGTGGCGGTTTGTCAGAAAATTGGACATAGTATAGCTGAGGACCCAGCTATACCACTCCTGGGCATATACCCAAAAGATGTTCCGACATATAATAAGGATACCTGCTCCACCATGTTCATAGCAGTCTTCTTTATAAATAGCTAGATGCTGGAAACAACCCAGTTGTCCTACAACTGAGAAATTGATAAAAAAAAATGTGGTACATTTACACAATGGAGTACTACTCAGCTATTAGAAACAATGACTAATGAAATTCTTAGGCAAATGGATGGAACTAGAAAATATCATCCTGAGTCAGGTAGCCCAGTCACAAAAGTACACACATGGTATACACTCACTGATAAGTAGACATTAGCCCAAACGCTTGGAATACCCAAGAAAAATTCACAGACCATATGAAGCTCGAAGAAGGAAGACCAAAATGTGGATGCTTCAGTCCTTAGAAGGGGGAACAAAATAGTCATGGGAGAAAATACAGAGACTGTTTATTGGAGCAGAAGTTAAAGGAAAGGCCATCCAGAGACTGTCCCACTTGGGGATTCATCCCATATGCAGCCACCAAACCCAGTCATTATTGCTGATGCCAAGAAGTGCTTGCTGACAGGAGCCTGATATGGATGTCTCCTGAGAGGCTGTGCCAGAGCCTTACTGATATAGATGATGATGCTTGCAGCTTATCATTGGATGGAGCACATAGATCCCAATGAGGGAGTCGAGAAAGAAATGAAGGAGCTGAAGGGGCTTGCAACCCCATTGGAAGAACAATATTAACCTACTAGACCTCCCAGAGCTCCCAGGGAGTAAAGCACCAACCAAAGAGGGACACATGGCTAAAACTGCATATGTAGCAGAGGATGGTATTATCTGGCTTTAATAGGAGGAGAAGCCCTTGGTCCTGTGAAGGCTTGTTTCCCCAGTGTAGGAGAATTCGAGGGTGTTGAGGTGGTAGTGGAAGCATCTTCATAGAAATGGGGAGACGGAGAGGAGATGGGAGAGGGGGTGAAAGGGGATAACATTTAAAATGCAAATACATAAATATCCAATGAAAATGCTAAATATTAAATGTGAAAAAAAATGTCTTGTTCAGGGCTCAACAGCCACTTATTATTCTCCACAACTTGGCTAGCCCACGTGTCTCTGCATTCACTGTCATTCATTACCTAGAAGGCGTCTTTAATTAAGGCAGAGGGTAACATTTGTCTGTGAGTATAAACATCACTTTAGAGGCATTATTCCAAACTTCATAGATTTTTATGTTTTTCTTTTGACAGAAGTTAAAAAAAAGTACTCAGTCATTCTCTGACTTCTAGGGAGAATCCCTGAATCACACTGCCCTTAGAGTGAGTTTTTGAACCGTTTTGAAGCCACCCTGAGAACTGAGATGTAAAGTTCCTAAGTCAGAGCCAGTGTTATAGTATCTTTCCTGCTTGCAGTGGAACATAAAATACAGTTAAGTATTTAAAATGAGAGTATAGTGACCCAGCACCCGGATTGTTCCCAATCACAAGGAAAACAAGAAAATAGAAGGTGGGCAGTACTGAGATTCTTAACAACTGACTCCCATTCCTCAATTGCCTGTAAGTCCCTTTCAATTATTTTGTTTCATTTACTATTTTAATTGCTGCAGTATTACTCTGCTCTAATAATGTTTTTATTAAACTATGGTTATTTGTAGATTTCATAAACATAATGGCTTTAATATATAAGGAGAATATATGCCTGCAGTTTTTGTCTTTTTCCCAGCAGGTTAAAAAAAAACTGAAGCTTTTATTGTCTGTGATAGGAACTATTGTCAAGTGCCTGACACATTCACGTGCTTAAGCCTGCTGCTTGCACTCTTAGGTCTTTGTTTTTAAGGCCTAGATCCAGGTTCTCTTCATGAGTCTTTGCGGATGGACATTTCATTAGAGGGGAGTAAGGGGAAAATTTGACCTTTTCCTCCTTATTGATTCATTGCTCAGTGTTTTTCTGTATCCAGACCTCACTCCTTTCCTAATCTAAGACCCAGGTTCTATAAAACATGGGTCCTTTGCAGGAAGCTCCACAGATCTGCCCCAGAATGGCACACCTTCCAAGGGTGAGAAAAGAGCAAGGTGGAGTTTTAGAGTGTGTGTGTGTGTGTGTGTGTGTGTGTGTGAGAGAGAGAGAGAGAGAGAGAGACAGAGAGAGACAGAGAGACAGAGAGACAGAGAGACAGAGAGACAGAGAGATATTTTAGCTTCTTCTCTACTTGAATCTTTAGCTGATCAAGACACAACTCTTTTCTTTTTTACTTCAGTTCTACTGGGTTACTTTGGTGGTTAGCAACTAAGCAGAGACTCCCAATCCTGCTGAGATTTTGACAGCCCTTCAGCATTTCTGTTTACAGCCTTGGCCAGGTTCTGCTTGTCCCAGTAGCTCTTCACTGTCATTGGATTTTCTTTCTTTTTGGTTTATAGTTTATCTGAATTTTAAAGTTTTCTTTTCTTTCTTTTTTTTTTTTGAAGCAAAACTACAGATCTATATAGAGGTATAATTTCTTTGTAATATCTTTCCCTACAAACTTGAAAAGTTCCAGTTATCATTTTTAATTATTCATTATCTATAATATTTACTTGTTTGGGGGCTGGAAAAATCAAGTTAAAGTGTATTTAAGAAATATATGGTTGTGTCTTTTAAGAACGTGGCCATACTAGATTCCATTAGTGAGAACAGTAGGAGAAAAACAATGATAAGTGGAGTGATTCACAGTCTCCTATACATGCCTCTGGTCCTGATCTCATGGTATCCCTTCCACCTGCTCTTCCTCAAGGATATCTAATTAAATTGCTTGTTCAAGACACAAAGGCTATATACACAGTGTGAGGTCCTGAAGCCAGTAGAATAGCTAGAGCTCAGGTAGACATAAATTATCACCGTTGAGATTAGACAAAGAACTATAAAATCTCAGGTTCTATTGAACAATTTAGTGACTAGAGTTAAGATTAGATCATTTACTTGAAATTTGCAAAGACTAATAGGCTTCAAAAATCATCACTTCTCTTCCCCAAACACACAAATAGGAAGAGTTTTCTTTCAGATAGAAGCATATATGTAATGATTGAATGAACCAGTTAGCTAGCAAACTCATACAATTTCCCTCTTTTATTTGTCTAATATATTTAAAAGATATATCATAAATACCTCCCAAACAGTTTATCTAGAAGTCTAGGTAAAAAGATAATTACCTTAAAATGTGTAATAACTTATTTATTGAGAAATTATGTATGTATGGGGATTAGACATCTACTTTGCAGTACAAAGAGAAAATTCTAGGTAGGCCTGTGTTTGGATGATTGTTTAAATCATGTGAGACCCTAGATTTGTTCCTAGTACTTAACATCTTGAAAAGTTCTGACAGTACTTAAGAACAAGTGCTTGGGGGAAACCCAGAGGAAGTAGATCCTGACGGTGGAGATGATGGGAATTGTAGGAGTCAGAGAGGAAGAAGGTCAACAGGAAAACATGGCTCGTGAGTCTGATAGGCAGGCCTCTCACAGATTTGCAGGGATTGAAGTGGCAATCACAGGGTGGGCAAAAATATATACCAGGTTCTCTGCATATATGTTAAGACTGTTAGCTTTGCATTTTTTTGTGCGACTCCTAACTGTGGGAGTGGGCCTGTCCCTGACTCTTTTGCCTGCTCTGGGGACTGTTTTCCTCTTGTTGGGTAGTCATGTCCACCTTCAGAGTGAGTACTTTTCCTTTTCTTATTGTATCTTGTCGACTGGTGTCTCTTGGGAGATCTAGTCTCTTCTGAATGAAAATAGAGGGGTAGTGGATCTAGCGGAGATGGGAGAGAGGGTGAGGAAACTGGGAGAAATAGAAGGAGGGAAAACTGTGGACAAGATATATTGTATAAGAGAATAATCCACTTTCATCAGTGATTAAAAATTTTCAGAAAAAGACAAATGTATTTGAGAAATGTATTATGTTCTTGAGAACATATCATACTTACATCTTTTATCAGTATCTAGTCAGGAGAAAGGAAGTCCAGGGTTTATTTTGCCAGATAGAATTTGAAGTAGTAATTTCTTAAAATGAATGTATATATATATATATATATATATATATATATATATATATATCCAAATATGATTTATTATGTATCTATTGTCTAATATTTAACTTGGGGCAGTTAGTGATTTATTTAACCCTACCTAAAATATGTATACCATTTTTTTGTGGTAAGAATGTTAAAGAATTCCACTTTTAGTTGCTTTGAATAGTACAATGTATTTTTCTTCAATTAATTTAATTATTTACTTTATATCTCTATCAGAGGTTTACCTCTTTCTTTGCCTCCCAGTTCCTTCCTCTCACTTTTCCTTCCCCTATACCCCCTCCCTTTCTTCTCAAAGAAGAGAAGACCTCCCATGGATATCAACCCACTTTGCCATATCAAGTTGTAGCAGGACTGGGCTCATCTTCTTCTATTGAGTGTATACGAGACCATCCAGTTAGAGGAAAGGCATTCCAAGGCAGACAACAAAGTCAGAGACAGCCCCCTGTTCCTGTTACTATAGGTTCCACATGAGTACTAAGCTGCACATCTCTTACATATGTGTAAGGACAATAGGTCTGTCCCATGCTTGTCCAATATATTCTTATCAATAGCCACTGTAGACACAAAACATCAAAACTTATTCCTCCTCTTTAACTGTTGTGTTGTATCCATTGAAGAAAACCTTCTCCTTTTTGATGCTGATTCACTTCTCTGAGAATTAACCATCTGCTCTCTATTTCTATACAGTTGTAGTTTTTCGACTCCACAAGTTTAGATTCCACTCATGAGGTCGCAATGCTTGTTTGTCTCCACTAGAGATAAGATAATCTAACATGAAAACTTATTAGCAAATAGTCAAGAACAAGGATGGCAACAAAGTGTCATGACAACATTGACCTTACCAAGCAACCAACAGCTTTCATTAGGGCTACAGAACTGACTGCAAGGTTAGGCTTGCAGTTCTGGGACTTCCTCTATGAAGGTCCAATATGGGTCCCCCTGTATCTTAAAGAAGAGGCCCTGTGGATCTGGAATTAAGGTTTGACAGGAGAAGAGGGAGCAAGCCAACTGGTCCTGGCATTCTTCATGGACTATACTGAAGTTGATTGTCAGAGGGTAAGAAAGTGTCAAAGCCCACAGTGGGGAGCCAAAGGAAGCACACAGAAGAGGGATTCTAACAAGACTGAGAACAAAAGGGAATGAACAGTTCCCTTAATCTTTCAGCTTTCTCTGAACTCTCTAACAACTTCCAAGAAGCAGAGCCAATCAGACAAAAGAGAAGTATAGTTTACATGGACTCCCCAACATTTTAGAATACAAAAGGGAGGGATCAAAAAACACGAAGGTTTATATGCCACCCAAAGAAGTCAATGAATTATAAGCTTTCAAATCTAAATTTAAATGTATGTGCTTATTGTCATGAAAAACTGAGATTAAGAAACAGAAAAAGTGTGAATACCAATAATCAATAAAAGAATATATTGTAAAAACATAGATATTTTATTTTTGGTTATTATTTTAATAGTAGTGAAATATATTAGTTTCAAAGTTAAGTTATCAAGAAAACATATTCTTTAAAGTCCTTTTCCATTTTATCCCCATTGCCCCTCATTTTTTATGCTTAATGAATTTCCAAAGATTTAGATCACTTTTCCTAATTTTAGCATAAGCAATATATTCATACATTCACAATTCCCTCCATATGATATAAATAACAGTATACAATGTAATAAATATATGAATAAAATCTTAATTTAAAAAAATTAAATTTATTCTTAATGCTTGTGTAACATTTTTACTATAAAATTTATCAATAAAAGTATAATAACCTTGATTGTCATTTTGAACTGAGTAAAAAATAGACTTATCTTCACTAAACTTTAGCTTAAAAATTCTCTGCCATCTGGCATAGATTATTAAAAAACAAACTATACTTTTTAGTGGAGATATGTAAAGACATTATGGTGATGAAGGAATCTATTTTAGTTACATTCTACCTGTATAGAGGAAAAAAAGAATATTGGATAAATATTATAAATGAACTAAAATATAATTTTAGTTGTCATAGACAACCTTGTCCTTCCAAGAGTAGAAGAGGTTAAGGATGAGAAGCACATGGGGAAAAAATACATGATCTGAAAGTATTCACAAGAGGAATCTAAGAATAACATGAACACATATGGTATATTAAGTTAATCAAGCAAATTATCAGCCAAAATGTTAAGTGCACCTCATTGAATTCCCATTTACTTCTAAGTGGAATTTCTCAGAGCTCAGCTCCTTTACAGCTGGCTATGAACTAGCAAAGTGTCAGCTGCAGAATAGGTGCAAAGCGTAATTTTTGAGTAATTCCACTGAGACATAACTCTATGGGTCATTCTTCTACTCTTACTTGAAAACCATATTAGCTAAAAAGCAGTTTTTTTCTGACTAAACCATTAAATATGTATTAACACTTATCACCAAAATATATTTGTGATAAATATGATATTTATATCATATATGTTACAATTTTCAGCTCATTATCTGTTTCAAAATCTGAAACAAACTCTCTAAGTCGATTTTTGTAAACTTTCTAAAAACCCTACTGATAGTGTATATTACTACCTAACACTCTTGGGGATGATCTCAACTCAGCCTGCTCCCCTCCCCAATTTGGCTTTTTGATGTGATAAGCATAAAGTGGCAACAATTAGAAGTTGTAGTCTAGAGATATAGCAAGATGATATGTGCTGATTTTACTGCTTTAAATATAAAGTCCAATGTGAGAATTCAAAAGAGGTGTTTGAAAGACCCATGGTAAAGTAACAAAGCCAGCTATACACAAGTACTAGAAAGAGAAGCAAACATTTCTACCTGAGCATGGTGTAACACATCTACAATTAGAGGCAAGAGGAATAGGAGGTCAGATTTATTCTTGGCTACATAGCAAGATGACTTCACCCTGGATTCCCTAAGACCCTGTCTCAGAGAGTGAGAAAAAATAGAGTGGTTGTTGATACAGCTTGGGTAGTGCTTACCTACTATTCAGCCACTCATTCTTTATCTTTCAATTAGTTATTTTGGATCATATGATTTTATGGTATACATAAAATATTTGGAACTCCATTTATCATGAAAATACCTAAACATCTCTCTAATTTTTTTTCCTTTGAATGACTTTATTCAAGACTGTTTTCAATTGTCATTGTTTTGCAAAACTTTTGAAACTTTGGGTGCCTAGAAGTCAGTTTCATAAAGTTGTTCATTAATGATGAATGATGTGTCCCTTTACTTAATATGAAATTCCAGTTGTTAACTATTTTCATTTAATATTTTGAAAATACTAGTTGATCATAATTTGGTTCTGGAATTCTTAAGGAAAATATATTACCACCATTTTATTTGTTAATAATTATACTTTCTATATATTTTAAACTCCTTTGTTGGAAATTATTTTTTAAGTAATTTTATTTATTGTTTGAAAATTTCATAAGTGCATGCATTTTAAATTTCTAACTCAATTTATTAACATTTATGATAACTTCACTGTATTTTTCTTAATTTCTCTCCTTTCAGTATAAATTATTTGTTTTTCTACAAATTCTAGAAAATATGTCTTCATTATTTCCTTATGTAGTTCTTCACCTGAAGTTTTATTTCTTTATGCGTTTCCAATTTTTTAACCCAAGCTGGATCCTTTTTCCTCTTGGAATTATGGAACCAATTAGAAAACCCAGCATTAGCAGATGGATGAAAGAAAGCCTTTTCTTGGCCAGGGCATGCGAAAATCAAAGAGAAAGACTCTCAAATCCACCTCTAAGTCCTTACAAAGGCTAATAATCTTTCTGAGAGTAAAGAGACAGTGGGAAGGATTTTAATTAGCAAGCAGAAGAACTGTTTCTGCCTCATTCCTGGAAAGGAGTTAGATTCATTTCAGAGGCAGAGAGGCACTTCCTTTGATCCTTACATGGATCTTTCCTGTGCAAGCAAGAAGTTGATCCTCCAAGCCAATGATCTTCCATAAGGATTTTACTAGGATAATGGATTACCATAAGTGGTAACAGATCTGAAGGTGCATAGTTAATTAGTATGGCATCCCTTTGGCTGGAACAGATTTCCCCCAGATCCATCTTTTCCCCTTTTTTGCCCCACCATGAAGGTCCTAGGATGCTGGTTTGAGTGTCTTTTTTTTTTCTTTAATTGGATATTTTCTATTTACATTTCTAATGTTATTCCCTTTCCCTGTTCCCTGTCCATAAATCCCCTATACTGTCCCCTAATCCCCTATCCCTTCTTCTATAAGGGTGTTCCCCCTCCCTATCAATCCCTCCTTCCTGCCTCCCCACCCTAACGTTTCCCTACACAGGGGTACAGCCTTGGCAGGACCAAGGGCTTCTCCTCCCATTGGTGCCCAATAAGGCCAGACTCTGCTACATATGCAGATGGAGCCATGGGTCTGTCCATGCGTAGTCTTTGGATAATGGTTAAGTCCCTTGGAGCTCTGGTTGGTTGGTATTATCGTTCTTTTGGGGTTGCAAACCCCTTCAGCTACTTCAATCCTTTATCTCCTCCAATGGAGACCCCATTCTCAGTTCAATGGTTGACTGCTAGCATTCGCCTCTATATTTGTCATGCTCTGGCAGAGCTTCTAAGGAGACAGCTATATCAGGCTCCTGTCAGCATGCACTTCTTGGTTTCAGCAATATTGTCTGGTTTTGGTTGCTGTACATATATGGGCTAGATCACCAGGTGGGGCAGGCTCTGAATGGTTATTTCTTCAGTATCTATTCCACACTTTGTCTCCATTTCTCCTCTTATGAATATTTTTGTTCCCCCCTTTAATAAGGACTTAGGCATCCTCACTTTGGTCGTCCTTCTTTTTGAACTTCACGTAGTCTATGAATTGTATCGGGTAATTCGAGCTTTTGGGCTAATATCCACTTATTAGTGAGTGCATACCATGTTTTTTTTTTGTGTGTGTGTGATTGGGTTACCTCACTCAAGATGATATTTTCTAGTTCCATCCATTTTCCTATGAATTTCATGAAGTTATTGTTTTTGACAGCTGAGTAGTACTCCGTTGTATAAATGTACCACATTTTTTGAATCCATCCCTCTGTGAAAGGGCATCTGGGTTCTTTCCAGCCTCTGGCTATTAGAAATAAGGCTGTTATGAACATAGTGAAGTGTGTGTGTCTTTGTTGTATGATAGAGCATCATTTGGGCATATGCCCAGGAGTGGTATATCTGGGTTCTCAGGTAGTGCAATGTCCAATTTTCTGAGGAACCACCAGAGTGGTTGTACCAGCTTGCAATCTCCCCAACAATGGAGGAGTGTTCCTCTTTCTCTACATTCTTTCCAGCATCTGTTGTCACCTGAGTTTTTGATCTTAGTCTTTCTGACTGGTGTGAGGTAGAATCTCAAGGTGGTTTTGATTTGTGTTTCCTTGATGACTAAGGATGTTGAACATTTCTTTAGGTACTTCTTAGCCATTCGATATCCCTCAGCTGAGAATTCTTTGTTTAGCTCTGTACTCTATTTTTAATAGTGTTATTTGAGTCTCGGGGGTCTAACTTCTTGAGTTCTTTGTATATATTGGATATTAGGACTCTATTGGATGTAGGATTGGTAAAGATCTTTTCCTAATCTTTTGGCTGCCATTTTGTCCTATAACCGTGTCCTTTGCCTTACAGAAGCTTTGCAGTTTTATGAGGTCCCATTTGTCAATTCTTGATCTTAGAGCATAAGCCATTGGTGTTTTGTTCAGAAAATTTCCTCCAGTGCCGATGTGCTAAGAGTCTTCCCCATTTTTCTTCTATTAGTTTATATAAAGAGCCCATATTATCTGATACTGAAGACTGATTAGCAGAACTGTTTCCTTGAGCTTTGAACGAGTGTTGACCTGGGGACATCTCAGTATTTCTACTTCAGCTCTCTTAACTTTTCCCTTATGTTCTATTTTTTAAAATTGTTTTCTCAGGATGTTTTCCTAAATGATGCCCTATTCGTTCTTTGATATACATAGTCTACTACTTATTTACAATGTTGACTTAAGGCAATGGTTTTTACTTTGTACCTCCCTCCTTTCCATGTACCCTATTCTTGTTTCTCATGGCTGTTCATTCTCCTTGTCTCTCTTGATATGTTTATTAGGCTCTTTTAACTTCCCCTTCTTGGTCTTTTGTATGAGTTTAGTTCTAGATGGCCTAGAGTATATGAAGATGTTTGCCTGCCCATAGCAATACTAGCATATAATGAAATGATAGTTTAGATGAAAACTTTTAACAGTATGAGCAACAGGCTTTTCAAAATCTTCCATTTTATTTTCTAGTCATTTGCGTCATTTTCGCACTTTTCTCTCTATGTATTATTGTACTTTCCTCAATATTACCACATCATCTCATAACCCTCAAGATCTTTTCTCCCCTTCTTACTAGTCCACTTCCATTTCATTCTAGCTTCCACATGAAAGAAATCTTTCAAAATTTTCCTTTGCATTTCTTCTCACAAACTTCTATATCTTCTTTCTTCTTTCGACTCTAAACTTCTACATATTCCCTCTTTAATTTCATATCATATAGTTATATATGAGTATATATGACATGGATATACATGATATGGATACACATGATATGAATACACATGATATATATATATATATATATATAGAGAGAGAGAGAGAGAGACATTGGTTATATGTGGATATGTATTTCATCATGTGTCTTCAAATTTAAGTTTTATATGTGAAGGAAAGCATGTGATATTTTTTGTGTAACTCTGCTTAATTTTGTTTAAATGTATAATCTCCAGGTGCAAACATTGTCCTGCAAATGCCATAATTTAATTCTTCTTTATAGCTAAGTTAAATGCTATTGTGTTTGTGTACTACGTTTCATTTTTCATTCATCTGTTGATAAGCATCTACTTTGGCCTCATAACTTGGATACTGAATACTATGGCAATGAACATAGGGGTGCAAGCATCTCTACGGTGTGCTGACTTAGACAAGTAGCATTTCAATCGAAGAACATAGATACAAAATGGGAACATTGCTTGGATATTATTTGTGTCGTATGGATATGATATATTGGAAAAACCCATAATTGATAGTTAATGATTGGCTAAATTTAAGTTTTATTTCACTCTCTTTACTAATTTTGAGGTTGTTTACTTATATAGAAACATAAAGTAGTTGGATGATAATTAGCCTAAATCTTTCTCCCAGACCCCATGTGAAAAAAATACAGCATTTAAGCATTTATCTCCTTTGTTCTGATTTCTCAAAGTTCTATCACAATAATAGGACTCAGTGTGTATGTGTGTGTATGTTTGTGGGTGTGTGTAAGTTAGTGTGTGTGTGTCTGTGTGAATGAACGTTTGTATGTTCTGCTCCCCAAACAGTAAGATAAGTGTTTTACAAAAATATATCAAATAGTGATATATTTACATCTAAGCTCTTGAACATAATGTTATTATTAATTATTATTAATATTATTTTAATAGTTATTAAGTCTATTAATTTTGCATACTATATAAAGTGATTTGTGCCTAATAAATTATCATTTTCCTAAAAGAATAAGGGAAAGTATATGAAATAATTGTAATAGAAGGCAACACCAAAGCTACCACTTGAAAACACAGGAATCCTTGCTAGAAATTCAGAACAGGTTGATCTATAAATCAGTATTACACTATGCAGGTATTAAATTGTAAAAGCAATTGATTTTTAAAAATCTATATCTCTTTGACTCAATATTTGACAAGCAGGTGTATAAAAATTTAAAAACTAAGTGCATCTTTGAAAACCCAGTGAGTCTTACATGTTAAATCAAACATGCATATGCTTAATAGTGTAAGAATTCCAAGGAACTCTGGGTAATGGAATAGCTCAAATAATTCCTACAAAAGAAGAGCTGGTTAATGAAAATATAGGATGGGAAGAGAATATCTAAAGAATCGGGGCTCCAAAAAAAGTTATCCATCAACTTCAATAAAGACTTCAAAGGCTTGCTATATCTCTATTCTATTTGTAGGAGAAAAGAAATGGGAGTCTGATGCTTTGGAGAAATTGTAATGTGAACTCAGCACCTTTACCATGAATTGTTTTGTCTACTGATATGGGCAGGAAGTTGCGTTTGACAAATAGAACTGATGTCTATTGGAGTTAAGACTTGGGCACAATGAACCTACACACTAAAGTGTAAATGCAGAAACAATTGGGCTGTTCTTTGAAACAAGTTGAACTCCCTGAAGGCTAATATGAGTAGACCCTTTCTGTAACATCAGCTGCTTTGGATACTCCTAACTCATTATAAAGTGAATCTGTTGTACACAAATCTTTATTTTCACATGAAATCCTTTTCTAACATAGTGCCCACAAAGAGTAGGATTTGCAAACAAAATAGTCTGGAAATCTTTAGAAACTTTGTTCCTTTTACTTCGGAGCCAGGTTGTAAAGTGGAGTCTGCCTGCTGCTATCAACTTCAGTGCCATCCGTGGTCCATATTGATATTTGGACCCCTTTATTTCAGCTGTGCTTGACACTTTCCAGAGGGCAGCCTGCCACAGGAAGCATTCAGCTAACAATGAAGGATTTGCTCATGACCTAAAAGCACAGTAGTAGCCTTGTTTGCCATGTGCCTCTCACTTGTTTTCCTATAGTCACTCAGACTAGTGGTTTGTGCTATCAGCCTTTGTCTGCATTTCAAATCATTTTGCTATCACTATGCCAACACTGGCAGGGGGCTACAGATCTCCAGGCGGCAAAAAGCCTTAAGGTTTAAGCATATTGAAAGGGTTGAATGGGATGCCACATGTTTATACAGTAAGACAGACTCATCGAAGTCAGAGGATGTATGTGAAAAATCTTGGTTAAATAAAGAATATTTTATTTAATATTTGAGTCTTATGATTTGCTTAGATAGTTTATGTCTGAGTAAATATTAAAACTATTTAATATTTAAATACATATTCACCAATGCAACTGATCTCTAACTCAGATTTTGGAGAAAGTGTTAGACAAAGCAATTACTTCTCCCTTACAAAAATAAGCTAAGCTAACTTCAGGTAGTACCAAAATCAATCTAAATATGTTTCTGAATCCCAGGAAGGAACTAGGTGTCATTACTGCAAAATGGACAGATATATGTCTTGCTTTACTTACTGACTCATTTATTACTTTTAGACTTAAGGAAGAATCCATCATATAAGTTCATTGGGTAACATAGAAGCATGAGTATATGAGTTTGATCCCAGGCACTAAAGATTTATCACTGGGACTAGGAACTCACTGACTTGGCCAAATTCTCTGTACCATGAGTCCCAGGGATTCTCCTATAGCTGTCTCACCAGCATTTGGATTACAAACATCTACCAGTATGCCTAGTGTTTTAAAACCTTAGTGCCTCAAAAACAAAACAAAGGTAGATGACTCCTGAGTGATGGCATCCGAGGTAGACTTCTGGTCTCCATACCTACATCCACACACTTGCACACATCCTAAAACACAAGTGTGTGCATGGCAATACACACACACACACACACACACACACACACACACACACAAGAAAGTAAGAAATAACAACAGTAACTTAGCCTCAAATTTTTAAATTCAAATGTGAAAAATTTGCTCAATTATTTCACAAAATCAATAAATGGTTCATTTCTACTAAGTAGCTCATTTGCTTGCTTTACTTGCATCTCAAATGACATACTATAATATTATAAAAATAACGTAAGGTGAATTCTAGAGCCAATATAAATTAATGCCAGTTTAATTGGGTATTTAAACTGAAATTCAATTACTGCAACTGTAGAGACATTGGCTGGAATTTAGACACATTCTTTGTTTCACAAAATGGCAAACAAAATCTCATTGATCACGTAACTTTCCTACTTCTTGTAGACTTCCATTTGATAAAATTATTTACCAACCACATTACCAGTTAATCCCACATGGCCATGTTTGCTAGAAAGTAACTATCTTCTGCCTTGTGCTTAATATATAGCACATGTTGACTTAGGCATGTAATAAACTGACAGCTTTAGCTATGAGAGGCGATGTGGCATGACAAAAAAAAATCCACACATGGCAGCATAGAAAAATGGAAGTGACATTTATTTGGGACAAAATTATGGGATGTAGTGGGTAATAGGCTCAAAGATATGACCATCTGTCAAAAAAAGAAACATAGTGACCTAGAGTGAACAAGATCTTGTTTCATTCACTTTTCTGTGGTTAAGGAAAAGTCTGTGCCAGTGTAAAGTTAAAGTGTGAGCCAAGCAGCCCTTTTGACGACAGAAGACTTGCCCACTACACAGTGGCCTTGAATGGGAGACAGAGATGCAAACAACATAGGCCTTAGAAATGCGTCATTGTTCATTTCTTCTGCCTCGATTGTGCTCTGGCTGCATCATTGAAAACTTCTCTCACTTCCAGGCTTACCATTTGTTCTCTCTAGAGCCAGGAGACAGAGTTCTCTTAAAGGCCTTTCAGACTTCTATACAATGTAATGTCAGAAAAATACACCCAGATCATGCTCTACCACCAGGCTTATTACTTCTGTCATTACATTATATAATTTTTATTAGTTTACAACACCTACAAACCATCAATCTCCCTCCATTAGACTTTTCCCAAATACTGAGACATCTAATAGACTGAGGCAGGTCCCCATATACATTCATTCACACACACACACACACACACACACACACACACACACACACACACACACACACACACACACACACACACACACACACACACACACACACACTAAGGGAGACAGATGTACACACGTATGTTCTAAGAAAAGATTTTACCTTTTTTCTTTATTTTTGAGAATTTTATATATGTATACAATGAAGTATGGCCACATCTTCACCCATTTTCTCATCCAATTCCATTCATGTTTCCCTCAATAAACTCCCATGTGGGGTGACATCTAGAAATGGTCTCTCCCATCTATACTAGGATTTGGGCTAGCTTGCTCCTGTGCGGATAAATGTAGGTACCGAGACACCGGGATTGTTGTAGCCATGTCACGTGCAGAACACAGCAATTTACAGCTGAGTGCTTTTAACAGTTTCTCAGTGTCTTTTTAGTTTCCCTTTAAAGGATGTTTCCTGAGATTGTTTAGGGTTGAACTGTGTTTGTAATTATCAGAACTTGGACAATTTTTACACCATATTATTCCTAGAACCCACTATAAAAAGAATTCACTTTAGCTTGTTTCCAGAAGTACCAGTGTCCATCACATATCTCCCTAAACAGTGCCCTACTCACTATGGAGTGTTCAAATGCTGGAGACTATCAGGAGATCTTTCTCCTTCATATACTCACACCAGATTAAAAGCTGAATATACCAAGTATGGGGAGATTTGTTAACTGTTTCCAGAATGAAGCCACATTTGTTAATCAGCTGCAATTTTGGGCACTAAATGATTCTATTTTTGGTAGTCAACTCCCACTCTTCATGATTCATGGTGGCATTAGGAAGTAGAGGCATTAGGGGATGGCATGGTTATTAGAGAGCTATGTCATGGGGTCAGGCTTTGAAAGGAGTTATTTAGATTTTGGTCCTGTCCTGACTGTGTCTCTTTGATTTTCAGCCATAATGAAGTAAATGAGTTTCTTCTCTTTGACCATCATGCACTGGGACATGTGGAGTAAGACTTTTATAGGCTTAAGAGATTTTGGAATTGAGATGTAGACATCTCTGAGATGAGACATTATTTGGCCTATCACAATATCTCAATCTGAAAACATTAAAGAAATAAGAAAAAGAAGCATGATCATAGAAGTATTTCAATCATTTCACAAATATGATTCATATTTGAGTCTGGTCCTTAAATGAGCATGCATAGTTTCTTTGAGTCAATAGATGTCTAAAAGATGTAGAATAAATGTACAGTAACTTCTTTTAAAAAATTATGGCTATAATTTTGTCCTTGGGAGGATACTTTTTGACAGATTCTTCTAGATTATTTTAGTTAGATGTTTGGAATCAAGAGACTTGTCATCCATAAAATTATTAATGACCTTTACTGTCCTTTAAATTCTTTAGAATTCTTTAAATTCTAGTAGCATGTGGTGAAATAATGACAAAAAAGCATGCATCAAATCTGTTTCAATTTTGATATTTTGTCATTAAATATAGGATGGGTGCTAATTTTTGCCCAAATATTAACTATGTTAAATTGACAAATATCTAAGCAAAAATCCAAATAGCATAATATGATTAAACCACTTGGTATTATACTATATCTAGAAAATTTCCTTAGAGTTGAGTTATATTCTCAGGAATTACGTTTTGTCCAAGTTTATTAAACCTGGCAATTTAAAATTATATTACTAAATTAAAGTTGTATTTCAAATTTAAGTAATACGTTCGATAGTGAAGAAAAGAAAATAACTGTTTTGACACCAAGGAGGAAAGAATAATCTGTCTTAAATGCAGGAGGGTACAATTGAAGTTAACAAGGCACAAGGAAGACTGCTGCTCTGTGACTTTTTAGACAAATAGATGGTCAGTTATATTTGAGAACTACAACTTATAAAAGAAATGCAATTTTTCTAAGTCTCTAAGAAATTTCAGAGACTATTACTTTAATGCTTAAGTCTTACCTTATTTTGTTAGATATTAGAATGGTAAGCATACCATGTATAAAATAATACAATAATGATTTCTTTGTTTTGAGTGCTAGCACTAAAAGTTTCTTTAGAATTTTTCAGTTTTTAGGACTTTATAACTTATTTTTACTTTTTAATTTTTTTAAAGTTGAAGTAAGCTTAAGGACTGATAAATTATATATCACAAAATGCTGTAAAATACATTCTAAAATCCATAACATTAGAAGGTATAATTTATTAATTATAGCTTCCTGATGAAGATAACTAGATGAATAGATCCAATGTGTTATTTCTGACAACACAGAGACATTCTGAAACATATAGTTCTGTAGTTGTAGGCATGGATTAGAGTCCAGAAGGAACCCACTGAGTTTTCTAAGCTCAAGAACAAATAATTTGAATAGGCACACCAGTACACTATACTGTAGACTGGTAGGAGCAGAGACTAATTAAGAAAAAGAAAGGTACTCCAGACAGTTGAAGGTGTCTTTGTGCTGGGAGAGGGCTCTGCATTATTACCTAGTCCGTGGGTTTTGTGGCATGTGGAAATGGACTTCTTACATATAGCCCCAGGTCAGGGGCTGGTGGATTTAGGTTCCAGTTTTCCTGTGCTCTTGGCTTCTTTGTTGTATTTATTGTGATGCCTATGGAACCTTTTTTTTCCTCTGGTTTTCCTACATTCATTTGTATTACATCTGCAGGACAGATAAATGAAATATCACAAAATATTATTTGAACTGTTAAAACTATTTAGTGTTTTTCAATTTTAGAAGCACGCAGCATAGCTGCAGCCATATATATGTTAGCAAACTGTATATAGTATATTTCATGAAATACATTTTACATAAATTTGTGTATTGGCTTATCAATTTATTTTTATATGTATGTGGTGTATACATGTTTGGTGCATATGAATGTGTGTGTGCACATTCCCATATAAGCTCATGCCAAGGTCATGAGGCACTTGTTATATTCATCTAACTCACTTCATCTATTGCTAATGATCTAATTATGTTTCTCATTGTTATGCTGGATAGCCTTTAAGCTCTGAAGACAACCTACAGTCCCCTCATCATATAGGAACATTCTTAGGTATGCTTCTTTTTCCCCGGTGAATGCTATGGATTCAAACTCAAGTCCGTATTTGTCAGTAAAGTTGTCTTATCTGGTGAGTCCACCTCCTGACACTTTAAAAATGAAATGTATTTGCTTTTTATTATGATAACTTTAAAGACAGATCTCAGGCCAAGTTAAAGGCAGGTAATTACACTAATTCTGTAGCCAAAGCTTATAGATATGAGACTATGTCACAAAAATGTTCAATTGACTGTTCTTTGTTTATGTAATGTAGTATTAGAATGGCAACACAAGTGAAAAGAAAGCAAGATTTTGGATGAGGCAATTCAGATGTCAAACACTATTTTAGTGCATTGTTGTCTGCATGAAAAAAGCCAAATAAACATTCAAAACCACAGTCTTATTTTACCAAATGAGGTTGAGAGAAGCCATTCTTCCTTTATCAGCTTTCTGGGTCCCCAGTTGGGCATACTGCTGCTGCCCCTTTCCACCTCTGTGCTTTTGTATAAATGAAAGAACACTAGCAATAAAACAGTTCAAGTTAACATAGAAACTGACTACAAATCCGTTCTGTTCTTCACCAAAGAAATAAGTAAGCTGTACTGGAAAGATTGTTCAGCAGGTAAAGGCACTTGCCACTAAGCAAGACACCTCAGATTGATCCCAAGGATACATTTGATATAATATGGGAATATTGGAGTATCTTTGAGAATGAGAGTCTCTGTCTGGGGAGCCAGGGTCTAGGGAAACTTGTTGGCCACATTAAATCTACTGAAAGGCAGTGAAATTTTCTTCTGAAATTCACAGATCACAGAGAGGGTGCTTGAGACCCTGACCAAGACCTTTGGGGTAGGGATAAAAAGGAGCAGAGTCAATGACACAGATGCTGGAAGTCAGGCAAGTGGCAAAAGCAGACCCTTTTATTGCAGGAACTAGGCAAACCTTATACCAATCCCTCTCCCAGCATCTCATTGGCTCTCAAGAAGCCAGCTGTGGCAATGTCTGTTTCTCTGTGGTTCATTCCATCACCTGATCCAGTGTCAGGGTTCTCTAGCTATGCCAGCAGATTCTAGGTAAGCCTAGGGAGGATGTATCACCAGCAATGCACTGGCATTGTGGCTGGGTCTGCTTGGCTAAGTTCCTCCTACAATTATCTATTATAGATTCACAGGTGCAGCTTCAGAGGAAGAAAGACAGTCACAACATCTGAGTTAGGCATGGAGATCGGCCATGTTGAATATGCAGTTACAAGTCTAAAAAAGGCTAAGAGAAAAAGTTCAGGAGCCAGTATACCAGAAAAGATACACTTATACTTTGGCCACCACTCAAAAGAAACTGGAAAAAAAATGCAGAAAAAAAAAGTTACTCTGAAAGATGGGCAGATCTGAAAGAACAACATGACACCTTGTAGCGACTGATAGAAGGCAGGGATTCTGGAAAGGAAAGGTACATTCAAGACCTGGGGAGCCTAACTCAATTATATCACTTAAGAAATACCTACCTTCCTGAGAAATGGCCTCTTAATCAGTGATTCACCTGCCCAGCTGGATGGATTCTTACGAGAAGAGACAACCGCATGTCTCCTCCAAGAGGTAGATTTCACTTTATACTGTAATAGGAGGAACTGTTTTGATTTCTCTGACCTCTATATGTTCACACACACACACACACACACACACACACACACACACACACACACACACACTATAGATAAGTAAACATCATTTCAAATTTAAACTCAAAATGCATACAAAAATTCTGGTTTACTTACTGTTCTTTTGTCAGTCTTTGAAATTTCCATTAGATTTATCATGTTGTAACGCCATAACGACTTTTCTTCATTTGTTTATGTTTAAATTTTTAATATCTATTAAAATTAACAAGTGAATACCAACAGTGGCTTTCTAAATATTTAGATAACCCACTTTAAGTTGGACTCACAAACAATAAAAAGCTACTTTGTCCAAGCCGTTTTGTCAGGCATGGGCAATCACTGATCCCTTACAACGGAAACAAAACAAAAAGTTGTTTATAAGGATGTGTGTTTATCATTCCACATATATTCTTCAAAATCACTTAGATTATTTGTAATTTTCTGGGGATATTTTTGGAAAAGCTGCAGGAATGTGAATGTTGATGTTTTAAGTGCTTTACATTTGTACGAGAAGCATAGCCTTTCTTAGAACAGCAGGGAGCAGAGATGGCCGCTGGACTGAGCTGGAGTCAGGAGCAGTAAAAAGAACTGTTGGTAATAATGAAGGGAATGTGGAAGTTTAAAATGAAGAAGCACAGATTGACAGCGTTATTGGCTCTTCTGTACAGTACTTCACAATAAAACACAGTGAAAATACTAAAGAAAAAAGCAGAGAAGCAACTCTGTGGAAAGGAGCCCAAACCAAAGATTGTACAAAGACATCAGTGGGGAAGATTACTGTAAACATTACAAAAGCTTAAAACAATCCTTCCACATTGACCATGAATAATTGTCCCCAGCACCAGTGCATGTGAGACACAAAATGCTGTGTGTCATACATTCAAACAACTTTATTTAAACAGTGAAGTGTTTTTCTGTGGCTTTAATGTCACGATTAAACCTATTACACAAGTTTCGGTGAAGCACATTTTTCTTTTAATAAATCTAGGGCTCAGTAGTAGATAGAATACCGCCTATGACAAGCTGCAGTCCTCTCCTTACTCTCCAGAATCACACAGAAAGAAAAGAAATAAAAAAGGACAAAAGGGAAAGTCGTGGTAAAGAAGGAGAACAGGGAGGGAGGAAGAGGAGAGGAGAGGATGAGAGTGGAGGGGAGGAAGAGAAATGGGGATGGACTAGAATCGAGAGTTGAGAGGGTCCACCAGAAGGGAGCAAGCTGGGTCCAAACCAATGTTCAGCAGCAGCCCCAGGAGAAGGAGGTAGTCTCAGAGGAGGAGCCCCAGCAAGCTGGGGTGAGATTGGACAGTTTGTAATGGAAGATGGGAGAGAGTGACAATTACCTATTAGAATCCAGAGACAATGTGGCCACTGGGAGTCCCAGGTAGAAAAAGGGTATTGTTTTTTGTAACCCTACTGATCTTTTGATTATATATTACAGTTTCTGGTTTGTTTGTTTGTTTGTTTATTTATTTATTTATTTATTTATTATTTAGTGTATGTTTGTGATCGGTGTATTTCTTGTGTTTTTCCTCTTTTATTTAAAATTCTGTATTATTTGATATTTTTATTTGCCTAAAGAGAGAAAGGAGTGGAGATGGAAGGTGGGGAGAATCTGGGAAGATCTGGGGGAAGGGAAACCCTTCCTTTTCTACGTAAAGTTAAATAAAACACATTTCAAACAATGAAGAGTTTAAACCTGGATTCAAGTACTTCCTAGGAGTCTGTACAGAGTAACTGGGTTCTAAACTACAAGATAATATAAATAGAAGAAGCAGAGCGGTGGTGGCGCATGCCTTTAATCCCAGCACTTGAGAGGCAGGGGCAGACAGACTGGTCTACAGAGCAGGATACACAGAGAAACCCTGTCCTGAAAAATAAAAAAAAGAAAAAAGAGGAAAAAAAATAAGAACCAGATTGATGTTGGCCTATCCTGAGGACTTGTCAGTAGGTTACAGTGTACTACAAAAGGAACTCTGTGATTTGACTAAGTGTGTAACATTCATAGTGGAGGTATTATCCTGGCTTAATCAAGCTGGTTGGATACACCCAATAGCTATTACAAGGGCGAGAGGAAGACAGGCAAATGTTTCAGAGAAATGGTTTTGAGGGAATTGACGCTTTGTATCTGGCTCTGAGATGAGAGAAGTATGCATGTGGGCCAGAAAGAGTTCAGTGGGAGCTGAGTCTGGTCAGCTGACCATAAGAAAGTAGAGGAAGATGCGGCTGGATGAAGGGTTGTTATTCTGTAGATAAAATGAAGAAGATCTGGTTATCAATGTGGTATAAATGCTGAAAGCTAACTTCGTGACACACATAAAGTGAAAAGTGTGAGCCTGAATTTCGGATTGATGCTGACTTCCTCCCAGAAGTAGAGCAGTGTACGGTCACGGTGTTTGATGGTTCAACTTGGTGCCTGCAATGCCCTGCCGCACCCTTCCATTTTTTGGTTTAGTATTTTTTAGTTTCACGTGCCCCGTAACTGATCCAGAGGAATTTGACTGCCTGTGAGTACAGGCTCTGGAGTCACAGTGCCACAGATCTGCCCTAGGGTTAAATTTACAGGCTCTCTTTGGAGTCTAACTGTGTTAAGATCTGTCTTGTGTTAAGTTCTTGGAAAGACTTGAACGTGTCATAGTTTGTTCCTCAACACAAAAAGAAAGTCTGGAGAGACACACTTATTAGTGACCTTGTCAGTTCAAAGGCCCTGACCCTTGTTGGGAGACTAGAGCTGACATGAAGGAAATAGCAGGCCCATTTCAGATCAACTCTGGTCCAAAATTAGAGCTCTGAAACAAGGAAAAAAACAACAAAAAACAAAAAGCAATAGACACAAAAACCTCCAAACCAAAACAAAAAGAAACAAAGCAACAACAAAAAAGAATGGAGGTGCCTATAAACAAAGTCAAGTGCTGGGCAGACACCAGACAGTACATTTGTAGTCTTTTGTTAAATCTAGCTTGGAAAGAAACGATAAATCAAGCTGTAAAACTTTGCAAATGGCAAAACAAGAGATGCTAAAGAAGGAACAGGACATAATGGCACCATTTTTGTTGCATAGGATGAAACTAGGAAACAAATATCTTTCAAGATAAGAAGGGAAGAAATCATAAGTGATAACTGAAAAGTAAAATCCTGACTTATGAGGGAATCTGCAGAAAATGAAGAGTATGTGTCTGGTATCATTCTCAGGAGCCAAAGGAGGCAAGACTACTATAGCTAGAGTCTGGGGGCCACAAGACAGAAAAGAGGCCATTGTGAACCCACCTAGCAACTTCTAGAAAAGTGTTATAAGTCAGAGGGCAGGAAACAGAATGCTAATAGAAATGATGAGGTAAAGGATTAGTTTATAAAACAAGTTATATGCAATCAACTGACTGAAAGGAAAGTGTACAGTATAGACCTTTGTGGGAACCATCTGGCAAGCAAGATCTCTGTGGGTTCATTGTACAGATATCCATTCTATCAATATGATTCAATTGGAATATTTCCTTGGGAAATTACTTAATTAAAACATTATGAACAAAGGGGTTAACTGGAGAACTATAAATGAGGGTATTTTCATATTTTTCTTCCAAGCTAATAAATTCTCAAATAAACTATCTGAAATGGTAGATACTTAAATTCTGAACTAAGTTAAATTTGCACTTCTATTCAGTTATATGAGACTGTGTGGAAGGAGTACAGATGTATGCACCTCGAAATAAGTCTTTGTAAAAAGGTATACAAAATAAGATTGAAGAAGCAAATACTAGAATGGAAATTGGAAAATAATTGTAATGAGCTTCAGAATCAATTGTACAATCTAGGAGAGATCACAGAAATAGAGAAATAAGTGTTATGAAAGATAAATTTTACCATTCCATAAAGATTAATTGTTGAAAATGAGAAATACTAGATAAAAAATGGAATGGGGGGTGTAAAAATAGAAAGTATATGATAGTTAATGGTATAACTATCATTAACATTTTCATGAAGATGATTCAAAGTTTAATTTATAGTTTATTGAATAATTAGCTATTAAATTACCTAATTATAATTTACTACTTCACATATACATCACTGGAAGTCAATCTAGAAGAAACTTTATACATAAACAAAAATGAGGTTTAGAAAGATTATGAGTATCACTAAAATAAGACTGTATAAATGTAATGGGACCTGATAGAGGAGTATCTCAATCTATAGTAACTCGATGGACTAATGGAATCATGTGTCTTTTTGTTTAAATCCATAAATTATGTGCAAAGACTTAACTATTGTTTAACACAAGGCCCTTTTTATAGACTTAGTGAAAAGAAGGCTGAGAGCTCAGTAGTTGTCTTCTCATTCACTGTGTAGTTGAGGGTGACTTTGAACCTCTCACTCATGACCGAACCTCCTTCCTCCGAAGTGCTGCAATGACAGACATGCTCCAGTGTGCCTGATTTATGTAATGCTAGAGGTAGAATCCAGGCTTTCGTGAATGCTATGTGAGTTGCCTATCAGCATAGCTATATTTAAAGAACTTAATTGGGAGGTCAGCCGTCCTCATTTCAGAGGAGGTCTTACCAGAGCTCAGCCTTACTCTCACCAGGGTCTCAGGTTTACTGAACTATGGGAGACAGATTCCACTTGTTCATAAGACAGTTTAGAGAATTTTGGAGTAGCATTATGAACTAAGACACTGAATATTATTTTAACTGTTTTATCAGTGAAAGTTAGAAACTAATTTTGTATTCACGTTATTTTAGGTTGCTGATTCTTGGACTATCAATATACAGTTATACTCAGTTTACTAGTTAAGAATTCAATAAGGAAAAGTGAGCATCATTAAACTATACAAAAAACTGTATTCTTTATTTATTAAAAAATAATTATTAAAATGTCTGCCAAAGTTTTTTTTTAATTTTATATGTAAGCTATAAAATCACAGCAGTCTTTACACAATGTAGTATTGCAAACTTCACTTTTTGAATAAGGTTGTTTTCTGAAATATCGGAGTTGGAGGGAACAAAATAGAAAAGAGGAAAACAGAAAACTTCATTAACCAAAATTGCTGAAAAACGTGAATATAATGCTTTTAAATAAATAAAAATCTTCCATTTTTACCTAAATTATTTGATCAGAACTTCTGTTCATATCATATACACAGTCTCAAGCAGATTATGATATTGAAGTTGAAAATGATGTTATAAAAAAGAAAACTACCATTTGAAGAATAGAAATAACATTCTAAATTCCAAGATTCTAAAGAAATTATAAGAAAGAATAATATAGAAAAACTTAAAATACCTTTTAAAATACCATCACTTATTAAGCTGAAATATATGAAAAATACTTAGATTGCCCTTACATTTATGAGGCTTTAGTAACTATAATTATTTTAAAATTATAAAAAGAAATTATTCAAAATACCAAATGAAAGCAAGTTTCTTGCTTAACACACTAACATTTCTACCAACCAAAACCGATTCTGGTAGGACAGCTTTTAGTCAACATTTTAACATTACTTATGAAAGAATAGATTATTAGAAACATAAAAACTGGTTATATACATAAATAAAACTTTTATTCTCTTAAAATTTGTATTGATTATTATATTTATTTGCATTTCAAATGTTATCTCCTTTACCAGATTCCCCTCTTCAAACCCCCTATCAAACCCTCTTCTCCCGGCCTTTATGAGGGTGTTCCACCAATCATCAACCCACTGCAGCCTCACCAACCTAGCATTCCCCCTACGGTGGTGCATCAAGTCTTCACAGGACCAAGTGCCTCCCCTCTCATTGATGTCAGATAATACCATCCTCTGCTACATATACAGCTGGAGCCATGAGTCCCTCCATGCCTCCATGGGTACTCTTTGGTGGTTTATTCCCTGGGAGCTCTGGTGGGGGACAGGGGGTGGCGGGGGCTGGTTGGCTAATATTGTTCTTCCTATGGGGTTACAAACCCCATCAGCTCCTTCTGTCTTTCCTCTAATTCCTCCTTTGGGGTCCCCATGCTCAATCCAATGTTTGGCTGCAAGCATTCACATCCATGTTGGTAAGGCTCTGGAAGAGCCTCTCAGGAGACAGCTATATCAGGCTCCTGTCAGCAAGCACTTGTTGGCATCAGAAACAGAGACTGGTCTTGGTGGCAGTATATGGGATTCTTCTCCAGGTGAGGACATTACTGGGTGGTCTTGCCTTCAGTCTCTGCTCTACTCTTTGTCCCTGTGTTTCCTTTACACAGTAGCGATCTAGGTTAAAATTTTTGAGAAGGATAGGTGGCCCCACTCCTCAACCTGGGGTCATGCCTAAACTTCCCATGTGGTCTTTATAGGTTCTCTTTAAATTTTATTGGGTATTTCAGCTAATGTCATCCCCGTTGGGTCCTGGGAGCCTCGTTCTTTCCTGGCTTCTGAGGCTTTTTGGTGGCTACCCAAGTACCACAGCCCCCATTGCTACATACCTCTGTTCAATTTCCTGACACACTGTACATCTCTCTGTCTCCTCCCACATTAGATCCTACCTACACACACACCGATTTTACTCTCCCCCTCCTCCCTACCTCCACTGACTGTTTTGTTCCACCTTCTAAGAAGCACTGAAGCATCCACACTTTGGTCTTCCTTCTTACTGAGCTTCATATTGTCTGTGAGTTGTATCCTGGGTGTTCTGAGATGTTTTTTTGTAATATCTACTCCTCAGCGAGTATATATGATGTGCATTCTTTTGTGACTGCGTTGCCTCACTCAGGATGATATTTTCTAGTTCCATACATTTGCCTGTGAATTTCATAAAGTCATTGCTTTTCATAGATGATGAGTACTCCGTTGTTTAAATATACCACAATTTCTGTATCCTCCATGAGGAACATTTGGGTTATCTCCAGCTTCTGGCTATTATAAATAATAATATAACATTATTGAATATTATATAATAATATTTATAAATTAAATATTATATTATTAAATACTATATAATAATATTTAAATGTACCACAATTTCTGTATTCCTCCATTGAGGAACATCTAGGTTATCTCCAGCTTCTGGCTATTATAAATAAGGCTGCTCTGAATGTAGTGGAGCATGTGTAGTGGAGCATGTTGGAGTATCTTTTGGATATATGCCCAGGAGAGGTATAGCTAGATCCTCATGAAGTACTATGCCCAATTTTCTGAGGAACCACCAGAGTGATGTTCAGAGTGGTTTTAATCCCACCAGCAATGAAGGAGTGTTCCTCTTTCTCCACATCCTTGCCAGTATCTGTTGTCACCTGAGTTTTGAACTTAATCATTCTCCTTGGTGTGAGGTGGAATTAGAGTGTCATTTTGATTTGTGTTTCCCATATGACTAAGGATGTTGAACAGTTCTTTAGGTGCTTTTGAACCTATCGTGATTCCTCAGTTGAGAATTTTTTTTTTTTTTTTTTTTTAGCTCTGTACTCCATTTTTAATAGGATTATCGGGATCTCTGAGGTCTAACTTCTTGAGTGTGGATCATTGTCTATATGCAAGGAGAGCAGGCACAAGATAAGGCAAGGCCTGTGATTAGGCAATGAAAAAGTAAGGTGAGCATAGAGTTTTGGAGAGAGAAGAAAGGGAAGTGGGCATAGAGTTTTGGAGAGAGAAGAGAGGGAAGGAGGGAAAGGGAAGAACCAAGATGGAGGCAGAGAAGGACGACCAAGATCTGTGTGGCCTTAAATGGCCACAGGTAGTTATGAAAATCCTAGAAAAGATGGATTATTACAGGATAATTTGTCTTGTCTATATGGGCAGTTTATATCATTATCATTTGGTTGTGAGTTTATTGTGTGAACATTTTGTGGAGTGAGAATTTAATGATATAAATCTGACTGATAAATTACGAGCTTCTGGAGTTTTGATTTTACTGATATACTGGGAATTATGACTATAACCACAAAGGGCAGATGCTGGGAATGTGCGCAGAGTTCAAAGAAGAGAGTCGCAAGAGGGCAGCTGCTGCTGGGACCAGAGAGTAGCTAGTGACAGCGTGGGATGAAAATTAGAAACTTAGAATGTTGGATTAAGATGCTTTCTGATTAAGATGAAAAACCCACAGATGCCATGTGGCCTGCAGGAGGCAGCAATGGCATGAGTTGGTGTATCATTTTTTGTTATTATTTCCCACAAAACTTGTGTTTGTATTTATTGGATATTAGCCTCTATTGGATGTAGGATTGGTAAATATCTTTTCCCAATCTATCAGTTGCCATTTTGTTCTGATGATAGAATCCTTTCCCTTATAGAAGCTTTTCAACTGTATATGATCCCAGTTGTCTATAATTGATCTTAGAGCCTGGGCGTTCTTAGATGCCATTGGTGTTCTGTTCAGGAAAATTTCCCCTGTGCCAATGTGTTCCAGGCTCTGTCCCAGTTTACTTGTAATAGATTCAGTGTATCTGGATTTATGTGGAGGTCTTTAATCTGCTTGGACTTGAGTTGTAGAATGAGATAAGAATGAGTCAATTTGCATTCTTCTACATGCTGACTGTCACTTAAGCCAGCACCATACACTGCCTGTTTTCCATTGGATGTTTTTAGCTTCTTTGTCAAAGATCAAGTGACCATAGGTGTGTGGGTTCATTTCTAGTATAGAATTGAAGAATTCTATACCTGTCTTTCTCTGTACCAATACCATGCGGTTTTTATTACTATTGCTCTGTAGTAGAGCTTGAGGTCAGGGATCAATAGAAGTTTTTATATTGTTGAGAATAGTTTTCACTATTCTGGGTTTTTAGTTTTTGCAAATAAATTTATAAATTGCTCTTTCTATCTCTGAGAAGAATTGAGTTGGATAGGGATTGCCTTGAATCTGTTGATTGCTTCAAGTTTCTCTCCATTTAGTTTAATATTAGCTACTGGTTTGCTGTGTTGTCCTGTATTTCTTTAAGGGAGTTTATTTATGTCCTTCTGAAAGTCCTCTATCATCATCATGAGACGTGATTTAAATGAGAATCTTGCTTTTCAGGTGTGTTGGAGTATCCAGGGCTTGCTGTGGTAGGAGAACTATGTTCCGATGATGCCAAGTAGCCGTTGTTTCTGTTGCATGTGTTTTTGTGCTTGCCTCTTGCCATTTGGTAATTGCTGCTGTTAGCTGGTTTTGCTGTCTCTGACTGGAGCTTGTCCATCCTGTGAGCCTGTGTGCCTCTGATTTTAGGTATATCAACACTCCTGGGAGACAAGCTCTCTCCAGGATGGATTCAGTTGCAGATAGTTGTGGCACAGGGTCATATGTGGGGCACAGATGGTAACTGGAAGGCAAAACATTTATTCTTAAACATGCACACACCATGTAAATATTGTGACATTAATAATACTTAACAGTAGTTGGTAGTCTATGTCAGGATTATGTAATACTCATTTAAAGTTTCTGCATTTAAAAACTCTAAATATTTGTAATATTACAAAACGCCTTGAAAATTTATCCTGAGAGCCTCCTATTTAATGTTACTGATACTAGTATAAAATAGTGTTATTTGATGTTTTAATATTTTTAATGCTTTCCTTAATTCATGGAAAACTTCACCCAATGTATTTTGATGACAACTTCTCCAAGATCATCTATTCTACTTCTTTCTCTACCTTTCTATCTATGTGTTCTCATTCATTCTTGCTATTGCTCTCTTGGTTTTAGTTCAAGAATACATTTAAGGAAAAAAATCTGGGTAACTGTTTTCTGTGTCAGTTATCAATTTCTAAATTCATTGCAAGTTTAAAAGGATTTTTAAATTACACCTACTTCTAGAAAAGAAGATCCATTCTGTAAAATAGTTGGTAGCAAAAGAAGTTAAAAGTATTTGTATGCTAGAAGAAAAATTGCTAAAGTTTAATTGAATTTAACTTATATATCAAAGGGCAAACAGGTTTGAGGAAAGATAGCTGATATGGGCCAATAAAAATTGATTAGTGAAATAATTGCATTTTAAATAAAAAGAAAAGCTATATTGGGTCATCTTGAGGTGTATTTGCTACAATAATGCAAAAACATAATCAATGAGTTTCTTGGGAAAGATGGTTTGACTCATATCTTTTAAGCTGTATAAACATGGTAGCATATTTAAAATTTTTTCTTTCAAAAATAGTAGGAAGAAGTACAACTTAAAGTCTTCAAAAACTGGGGTTTGAACTGAAATGCTTTCTGATTAGAAATAATCAATCTTGATTTAGTACAATCTCCAACTCCATTTACAAAGATTTTTTTAGGGCTTTCTTCTTTGTACGTTAGCAACATCCATAGGCTAGTAGATGAGAGTTACAACACTTCAAAGCTTCCTTTTATGTACATTTTTTCACAAAACATTGACTTAAATTTGTTATTAAAAAGGAGGGTGATTATTAAACTAGTAAATATTACTAATACAAATCTATATTTACATTTTTTGAAATTATGCATTTTATTTATTCATTTAATTCTTAGTTATTTATTTCTTCTAGATAATACTTTAAAAGTGTTACAAATTTCATGACTTGGTACCACAATGTACCACCTGACTCAGGCCTAGGTTTTATAAGCAATCAACAGAAAAACATGGAGTTACTGTGGTACAAATCAGGATGACCCGTGTATTGGTTAGTTTTATTTGTCAACTTGACAAAACCTAGAGTCATTGGAGAAGTTATTCTCCATTGAGGTGGCTTGTGACTATGAGGAATTGTCTAAGTTTCCCTAAGGAAACCCAACCTCCTATGGATGGTACAATTCTCTAGGTAAGGGGTGCTGAACTGTGAATAAATGGAGAAAGGACCTGTGTACAAACAAGAGATTGAGCCTGTAGGCAAGTATTGTCTCTCTAGTCTTAGGTATTGTGAATAGGTACTTGGAGTTCCTGCCTTGAATTCTCAGTAATAACGATCCATAGCCTGGAATTATAAACCAAAGTACTCTTTCTCCTTTATGTTACTTTTATTCTGTGTTTTACCCTGATAGCTGACAGGAGATTGAGATAGAAGTTTACACTGAGGTAAGAGGCTATGGTTATGATAAACCTGACAATTTGGCTTTTTGACTTTGTGAACAGAATGTAGAAAAGTTTTGAACTCTGAGCTAAAAATGTCACTGAGTGCTGTAGACATTGTTCTTGTGAAAACTTGGAAAAATATTGAGAGAAATGTGATCTGTGGAGGTCTCCTACAGAGATGTCAAAAGGGAATGGGGACATTATGAGACTGTAGGATAGGAATTCTTCATGTGATGTTTGGTGAAGAATTTGGCTTTATTCTGTCTGTGTCATGAGAACGAAGATGGAGTTCAGTTGAGAAATGATCAACTGATTTGACTGAGTTTTCAGAATGGGAGACTGTTCAGTCTCATGTTGAAGAAGCAGATGGAATAGAAAAAATAAAACAATGCAGCCTCTTGTGCCACAGGGAAGCAACATGAGGGTGTCCTGAATGCAGCACAATGCCCACTGCTAGTCTATTCATTGGAGCATCCTAAGCTAAAGACATTGCTTTTTTATTAATAATATAATTTTCTTCTTTTTTATTGCTTATTTTATTTATTTACCCTTCAAATGTTATCACCCTTCTGGGTTTCCCTCAGCAAACTTCCTTCCCCTCCCTCAATGCCCTAGCATTTCCCTACACTGGGGCATCAAGGCCCCAAGGACCAAGGGGCTCACCTCCCATTGGTGCCAGATAAGGCCATCCTCTGCTACATCAAGGCAACTGCTTGGGAAAGTGATCCCTCAAGGCCAAAACACAAAACATGATAGGGCTGTTGCCCTAGAGAGCTGGGCTCCATCTAAAAATGGTGACAGGACTTAACAATATAAGCATTGTCTGCGTGCTATTAGTTTTGAGGACATCAAAGATGAATTTCTGTGGGGAAGATGGAAATAATCTTCTCAGATGAAGCATGTGATGGAAGGAAAATTCCTGCAATAAGGCCATAAAGGACCATTGTGTGACACTGGGATGATGAAGCTTCTGTTGCTCTGTAGACCTTGGAATATTGGAGATACCGAGGTCATAGCAAACCTGCTCTCAATCTCAGCCCTGTCTTTATCCTTACACATCTTTTAGGCAGGACACATTTTGGATCAAAGGTTTTGTGGGTAGGTTGGTATCCTCCTTCCTCCACTGGAACTCCCACCTACCTATAGGAGGATGACACTCCAGTCTCCCTATCCCTAGCTGCTAGGAGTCTCAGCTAGGCTCACCTCCATAGACTCCCAGGAGCCTCTCCTGTCATACATAGGTCTCTGGCTCATTCCAGAAATCCCTCCCCCAATTCTGTTCTCTCTCCCAGCCACCACCCAGCCTCCCCAAACCCCCTTCTTCCCACACCAAATCCCCACCTATATTTCCCCAGTTCTTTCTCTATTCACCTCTGATTTCTATTTTAATTCCCCTCCTGAGTGATAGAATGTATCCCACCAAATTTAAGAAAATTTAAAACGAAAAATAGTCAATTGACTATTTAGCAGAAATAATTACTAATTGTTTTCTAAAATCACAGTTTTGTGAAAGATTTAGTAAAAAAATTTTTGAGTGGTAAAAATTTTAAAATCAATTTATCACATGAATCATCATATTAGTTTTGCTAAAAACCATTATTGCCAATCTCCTATTGAGAACTTCGTTTTCTCTGCTAAGATGATCTCTGGGTTTAGAGAATTTCAGGGCCTGGAGAATGAGTCACAAAAGCTGAACAAATGCTGTTTTGATGGTAGCTGAACTAAGTATTTTGTAACTGTTTCATAAAATGAAATACTGGGGATTTCCTGCTAGTAACTGAAGAATCAATAAATGTCAAACGTATTGTAAAAAGTCAGAAATAAATTGTGTCTGCAGTTGTCTGAAACTGGGATAGTTTTTCCTCTCAGAAATAGAAGATATGGATGGGGGAAAATATTTTAATAGATTTTAAAGTGCTCGTGGCTGTTTGACAGAAACACCTGAACTTACACTTGAAGATAAAGATAATTATTCTCATAGTATGACTCCTACCATATTGATAATTCTTTTTCAGTCGTGGACTATTTAGAAATGCTGCAATGTATTATTATATATATATATATATATATATATATATATATATATATATACCTTTTTAAGAGAGACCAAAACTTATATGAGGAGAGTTTAGAGTATTTAAAAACTAGATACAGAAAATCCTCATTTCTATACTATAGATCATTTATCTCTGTCCTCTAGATGAGGTAAAGCAATACACAGAAAAACATTCATTACTTCCTCATTAGTTGAAGAATTTTGAGAAAATTACACATGTATCTCATAAACTATTTAATGATTATTTTTGTAGTTGATATAAAATATGAGTCAAGTTCCTGTGGATTAAACATAATACCCAGTCCAACACAATATATTAAATTCTGAAACTAACTTTTGATTTATTCAATTAATCCACAACAAGCTTCCTAACCTTGATTGGAGTCACATGAGGAAATTCTGAAATTATTTACTCCATGGACCCAGAAGGAGGAGGAGAAAAAGGATAAGGAGTAAAGAGAGGAGGGAGAGGAGGAAGAGGAGGAGGAGAAAAAGGAGGACGAGGAAAAGGAGGAGAAGGAGGAGAAGGAGAAGGAGGAGAAGAAAAGAGAACTGTATCAGAAATACAGTTTACTTAAATGAGTCTTGATTAATGTTTCATTTGTATTTCACAAAGCTTATTTAATTTATCTTTCAGGAGATATAGACTATCACAATCTTACTTTATATCTTCCATGTCATAGAAGTCTTTATTCTCATTGCCTTAAGTATTTTATAACATTTCTTCTCTAGTAAAATATATCTTCCTCTCCTTCTTCAACAAAGAGACAAAAGCATGAAATAAAAATATAAATCTTATTTTCTTTATTTTATTATTTATATTCCAAATGTTCTCCCCCTTCCCAGTACTCCCACCAAGAGTTCTTCACCCCATCACCCCTTCCCTTTGCCTCTGAGAGGGTGCTCCCTCACCCATCCACCCACTTCATCCCTACCTCACCCTCTGCACCCTCCTTCCCTAGGGCATCAAATCTCTACAGGATTAGGCACTTGTTCTCCCACTAAGGTCAGACTGGGCAGTCCTCTACTATATATATGCCAGAGCCATGGACCAACCCATGGATGCTATTTGCTTGGTGGCTTAGTCTCTTAGAGCTCCCAAGAGTCTGGTTAGTTGATTCTGTTGGTCTTCTTATGGGGTTGACATCCTCTTTAGTTCCTTCAATACTTCCCCCAACTTTTCCATAATAGTCTCTGATTTCAGTCTAGTGATTGGCTGTAAGTATTTGCATCTGTCTCATGCGTCTGCTGATAGAGCCTCTCAGATGACAACCATGTGAAGTTCCTGTATGCAAGCACAACATGGCATCAGCAATAGTGCCAGGGCTTGGAGCCCATCCATGGAATGGTCCCCAAATTAGGCCGGTCGCTGGATGCCTTTTCCTTCAATCTCTTCTCCAAATATACAAGTCTGAAGTTTGTAAAAAAAAATCATATGTAATTATTTCACAACAAAATCTTAAGTTATGGAGATAAACTAAGCAAACAATAAAATTATAAGCTCTAATTTTAAAATAGGCATAATTTTAACATAAACCAAAATTGCTTAAAGACATCAGCAGAAAAATACAAGGTTCCAATTATGTGTTACATGTTGGTTATAAAATTTTGAGGTAATTTTTAGTTGCTTCATTTTAAAAGAAAATCCCTGAGGTTTATATATTTATAGCAAAAACACTGATAATTTCATAACTTGGTCTTTAGTATATATGCTTCCTTAGTATTTTGTATTTAAAAATTTTAAAGCATATCATAGTCTTTCATGTAAAAAACTATGAAAATAATTTTTATTGCTATTATCATTTTTAGCCATTTCTTTCCAGTCACAGTATATCATGTCTTTAAAGTTCTTATCAATTCAGTTAATAATATGAAAACATCTAAACAAAGAACAGTATTTAATGAATTGATTCTGCCTAGTCATCTCTACATCAGTATCCCTAATAAAACTTTAGGATAGATTAGACATATTGACTGGAATCTGAACTAACCTTCTCATCTTGGCCTGATGCATCATTAGGACAAATACTATAAATGGGCATAAAGAAACTATATCTTTAAAAAGTATTCACTAATTTGTAGTCCTTAAATGGAACCAGGGACTCACATTTACTAGGCAAATGTTCTTCCCTTGAGTCATATTCCAACCCCAGGAATACGAAAGTTTAAGATAAGAATATGCAATTGAAAATTTATTTGTGTGTCAGAGGTCACAACTATGGGCTAGCAAACATAAATGGCTCTCTGAGGCTTAATTGAAGGTTCAGTGTCTTTGCTGCAAAATGGCTTTGTGCATTCTATATAAGTCAAAGCAAGATATGCAGCTTCCATATTATGTTAGGTTCTGGAGCAAAACCAAATAACACACACATATGTATGTACCTCACCACTGAACTATACTCCCAATACTCCCACTCACATGGCCTTTTGTTTTCTAAACTTCCTCTTTTTTAAAAGGACTACAGGTTTTAACTTTTAGATTGATTTTTCTCGTGAGATAGTACATATCAAGAAAATCTATTGTACAGCCAGGGACTTGATATATATATCAAGTAAATATACACATTAATCTTATATGTAGAGTAAAAGTGAATTTCTTGTTTCCATTTGAAAAAGGGGTAAATTGTTATATCTAGATGCAATGGCATGTCTGCATTAATTTGATTATGACTCATGAATATATATGGAGCTATACAGCATTAGTATTGTCATAGAGATTAGAAAGTTATCACTTCAAGTCTTGCTACCAGTTATGATAAAGGAAATTTCATTGGCTCACAGGCACCCCCACTGACATTGTGCTTTATATGATAGCCTTTCTAGCAGAAAGGAAGAATTGATTAGTTGTGTCAAAAACACTTAGCTAGTAAAACTTTAAATATTTACCATGTAGCTTTTAAGAAATCATATGCTGGGACCATTGAGGTTATTTGGTTGGTAAAGGATCTGCTCCCAAGACTAATGACCTGAGTTCAATCCCTAGTACCTACAAGGTAGAAGGATAAAACTACTCCAACAATTTGTCCTGACTTCCACATGTGTTTTCTGGTACTTGTTTGCATACACACGAGCATGCACGTGCACACACACACATACACACACACACACACACACACACACACACACAGAAAGAGAGTGAGAGAGAAGAGAGAAAATGGAAAAATATTTTTTAAATGCTGATTCATTCTAATAACTTCTAGTAGTGAAAATTGCAGCCATCTTAAGTGAAAAACACTTGAAATAATCATTAAATGGTGATAAACTATTTCTTTAGGAAATGTCTACAGTGCATTTGCAAATGACCATTAAACCCTATGTTTTTAATTCTATGTAACCACTGTATGATTTTTCATCCACGTTATTGTGCCTCCTTACTAATTCTCTTTTTCTACCCATGCAATGACATTTGTATTCTGATAAGTGGTATTAGTTACAGAAAAAGTAAGTGTATATTAATGAATAATAAAGCTTTGTGGGAGAAAGAACAGATGTTATTATTTTATTTAGAGTAGTTGAAAGAATATACATGTTTCCAAGTTTTAAAAGTCATTAATGAAGTTTACCTGGAACACCTGGTCTAATGTAGATAAATTATTACATTAGAAACTTTAGATTAGATGCAGTGTGATAAAAGAATTGACCAAGTGAGAAACCATATCACAAATGCTTTTGAGATGCAATAATACTAAAAATTCATTCGCTGTCAAATAAAGGGCCATGTATTTTACTGCATGTAAAAGTTGGTCATGTAACTGACAAGTACCGGAAGTAAAAGAGACTTTTGTGTGGTCCCAAGGAGAGGGAGGGAAGGAGAAGGAAAGAGCTTGGAGCTGATTCATTTAGTCCCTGACACTATGTTGCTATTAGAAGGGATTTATTTCTAAAAGTATTTCATTTGCTGTGATTTCAGTTGTAATACATCACCTTTTTTTTTTTTTCACTTGTCCCTGAAGACATAAACATATTTTCTTTTCCTTTGGGAAATATGTCAGAAAGATTACCTTATTACAAGTGTAAAAGTAGGTTCAGATTATATGTAGCAGTACAAGTACTTAGAGTTATCTCTTTGAAGCTTAAAAAATTAAAACACAAGCAAGAAAACAGATAAATGACAAACGACTTAGCACAACAAATTTCCTCCTCTTAGGTTGGATATAAATCACTTTGATTTTTTGATACAGCTCACACTTGTCATACCTAGAAACTGAATTCAGCTTAGAATCGGTTTATTGCATTTTCAGTCTACTCTCATGAACTTGACATATTGATAACCCTTCAGCAAAAGCCTTTTCAGAAGGAAAATCCACCATTATATCTTGACCAGAAACTCGATTATTTGATATGTTGTCATATGAGTACACTTTGGGGACTTGAATCTCTAGATTGGTGTCATACAGATAAAGTCTTTGTATAGATCTGTTCTCTGAAGGGCTTTATTTCATAAAAATATAGTCTTACTTTCTCTCCCTGACTCAACGTTAGAAATAAATCAACTGAGAGAAGTTGAAAGGATTTTTCAGAATTTCTCAGAATATTCTTACAATGCTTCAAAATATCAATTAATACATTTGTATCCCTTTAAGAAATGATTAATGTTGATAACACAATTGGCATTATTACACTATATATAGTATATGTGTGTGTGTGTGTGTTTAGATATCCACCTATCCAGTCTTTTGTCACTACCTTGTGTTTAATTATTCAAACATTGATTTATGTGAGGCATTTTATATTTTCTCAACATTTTGTAAAATAAAATATACTGCTTATGTGTCAAAATAATTGTGATCAATGCAGAATAAAATGTTACTTTGTAATAACTAAGACTTAATATCCATAAACACATGGATAACTGCATATCTTAGTAACATACAGTATATAAGTCTCTGAACTCAGTGCTGAAAACCTGTCAAGCTATATTCCACCTTTCAAGTGTGTATTAACTTCAAAAATCAAGTCCACAATCTTCTCCTTCATTTTCCTTTTAGACACTGCATGAGCATGAGAAATAAGACTTCTGTTTCATCCCATATGATGGGATCCTAAAAAAACCACAATTCCAACCAAAAGGGCAGTAAAGAACAATCATTAATGGTAGCTGTTTTCATGGAGATAATTATGGAACCAGATTGTCAAGTCCCAGCTTGTGGATAAGCCATAATCATATTTTGTTTAACTGTCACAACATTTTAGAAACTGGACAATTTCATGAAGTACATCTAACTTTGCTTGAAGATAAAAATTAATCTGCCCACATGGATTCACCATACCACATTGGAACAAGTGGTTGGTTCATGAGAAATAGAGCAGTAAGAACCATATCTTACATGTGTGAAATTGTGTGTGTCATTGATCTGCATCACCTGTAGGTGTTACAGCCTGAGGCTCCTTCCTTCAGGAACACATGTTGGAGTAACCTCTCCAACCCAAATGGGCCTGCACAAAGAAAACGCAACTCAATTAATATGAATACAAGCTGGCGCCTAGATTGGGCAGCTCCACCACTACACTGTCCCATTCCCAGCTCTCAACTCCCTCATCACTTGCACCTTTTCTCTGCCAGGTCTCCAGCTCCTCCATCTCCAAGGACTCTCCTCTCCTCCCCTTCTTTCCACCTCTCCTCCCTTCCAACTTCCCTTCCCCCTGCCCAAATCACAGGTGCTTGCCTTTATTTTACAAATTAAATGGGAGTTTCTGATAAGGTCACCTGAGTACTTCACTAGGCAGTCTTCCTTGGGGCAGCAGAATTAGCATCAAAATAGAGAGAACTCCAGGACAAACCACAACACACACATCTTTTAGTTTGTCCACTTTCCTCACATTTTGGTTCCACAGGCTTAGTGGGACTCACAATTCAATATTTAACTACACAGTTAACTGTTTGCTAGATTCTTCCTAATCATTTTTATGATTGGGAAACTTGAGCATCATGTAATATTAAGGGATAAAAATAGAAAACTCTTATTTTCTTATGAAAGAACAGAAATACCACCAAAGGTTGACTTTGGATGTACTCTCAGGCTATCTCTGAAGAATGAATTGAGCAAGCAAATTGTTCACCAATGTTTCAAAATGGGACAACTCATAGACTATTATTATATAAAACTATGAAGCAAGATATATCTTAAATCCTAAATTCTTAGCTCCTTAAAAACAAAGAATTTAAATTATAGTTAATAATGCATTACAATAGTCATTTAAACTATAATTTATTTCTGTGGGTGCTTTTTAATTTTGGTTTTGTTTGAGTTTGTATAGTGTTAAAACTAGTGAGTGTTTTAAGATAACAAAATTCTCACAATAAATATTGGCATTATATAAAGTAATTCCTAACATAGCCCTCTTCACTTTGTATATTTCTTAAAATTATTACTAAATAATCTGGAACAGAGCTGAAAATTACTTAAATTACATAAAATTAAAGAGATCTGATGAAATTGTCTCTACTCTCCTTGACATAGAATATCTTTTCTTCTAAGACAGACATGTTAAATATATTAGAATATTGATTTTTCTATGTCTGTTAGTTTAACATGTTAGGCTTCTTAGGGAAGGATAAATGAGTTATATCATTGTTTTCTTTTTATTTAGTCTCTCATACAATGCATTCAAACCATCGCTTCCTCTCCTTCCAGTTGGCCTGTCACCTCCCCACTCTCCAAATTTACTCCTCCCTTGGACACCAATCCAGTCACAAAACATTTGACCCACAACTTGTCCTGCCAGCAAGAAGTGCTGCAGCAACAATGGTTCAGAGACTTTGGGATCAACCAACCAAATGAGTGGTCTTACTTGAGGCCCAAGCCAGGAGCCCATGCTTTGCACTGCCTGGATGGAATTTGGATGGCCCAGAGACTTGGGGGTAGAAACCAATGTAACTGACAAACTATATTGGTAATAAAGTTTTTAAATAACAGAAAAGGCAGAAATGTTTCCAAATATATTTTATAAAACCAATACAACCTTTATTCTAAAGCTGAATAAAGTCAGAAAAGTAAAAGATAGACATGTTTTTCTTATACACCTGAACATAAAGCTCATCAAGATATTTGCAAACCCAGTCAACTATAGAAAAAAGATCATATCACAATAATCAAGATTTAATGCTAGGGATACAAGCAAGATTCAACATACATAGGTAAAAACATGTAATTCAGCCAGAGACTGCAAGTCAGAAATTACATGATCGTCTTAGAACATACAGGAAAGATTTTTGACCAAATTCAGTTCCCAAAGTAACTGGGAATACAATGAAATTGCTGCAATAAAGTCTATCTGTAAGAAATTTACAGCTAACATACAAAGTGGGGGGAAAATGGAATAGTCTCCTTTAAAATCAGAAACAAGGGTATCCACTCTTTGCTTCCATGTTTAATATCATTATTTAAGTACTTGAACCTTACCCAGAATGCCAGATAAGAGAATAAAAAAAAAGGTATGCAAATAGGAAAGAAATTTTATACAATAAGATCCTATAGTAAAAAGAATCTCAAGACTCTGCCAGAAACTTCTTAGATCCAATAAATACCTTCAGAAAATAACAGGACATAAAATAAATATACAAAAATCATTTATGTACAAATATGAACAGCAATAATTATGGAAAGCAATCTTGCTCACAAAAGCCTCACAAACAGATGAAAAAGTATCTAAGAATAAGTCTAACAAAGGATGTTGAAGACCTTTAAATAAAAATTTTGAAATATTTAATAAAGAAATTGAAAAAGATCCTGACAGAAAGACCTCTCATACACATTAATCAGCAGAAGTAGAATTATGAAAATGGATATATTGCTGAATGGGATCTACATGTTGAATGTGATCCCTACCAGAACGCCAATTGCATTCTGCACAGGACTAGAAATCGATCTTAAAGTCCACGTGGAAGCACAAAAATTTCTCAATAATGATGACAATCCTGAGCAGAGAAAGCAATGCTGTTGGTATCACAGTATTTTATTTTAAATTATACCACAAAGCCATAATTGAAATAGTCTTTTGACACAGCAGACAAGTGTGCTGATGTAATGAAACACAGGATCCAAGAAAATGTTGGTTTTGACAAAAATTGCAAAGATATACATTGGAGAAGAGAGATTCTTCTACAAATGCTTCTGGGAAAAAATGAATACCCATATGTAGAAAAATAAAGCTAATCCCTCTCAGCCCATATGTAAGCCATTCAAAATGTATCCAATACTTTATTGGAAGACACAGAGCTTTGTAATTTCAACATCAATGATTTGTGAGCATACATGTGCATTCCTGAAGGACACACCAACAACTCAAGGACTGAGAGGACTGAAAAATGGGTGTGTGAAATTAGAAACCTTTCTATTGTAAAGGAAATGATCCACAGAGAGAACTACCTACAGATTGAATAAAATCTTTGCCAGCTAAATATCTGGCAAAGGAATAAAATCCAAAGTACATAAAAACCAATGATCCAATCAATAAAGAAGCAAATTAAATGATCAGTTTCAAAATGAAGAGGCACATGAAAACAAATGTTAAACATCCTCAGTCATGAAGAAAACACCACTGCAGCACCTAGTCTGAGGAATTACTATAGGAAAAGAAGTGACAACATACTCTGTGAGGATGAGGCTAAAAATGAACTCTTATTCACTGCTCACTGGAGTGTAATTAGTCCACCCACTGCAATCTAAAACAGAATACCATATAACCTAGTTATAGATACCGATCCTCTCTCTCAAATTTTGTTCAGAAAATCCTTCTCTAGTACTATACCTAAAAGTTTTCTTATGTTTTCCTGTAGCAATTTGAATACTGCTGGTTTTATATCAAGGCAATTAGTCTATATCAATCAATTACAACACTCCTGAGAATATACCAGATGAATTCAAAGAACACTACAGTTTCCTACATATCCATGTTTATCACAGCATGATACACAGTAGATGAATTGTAGGACTATCCTAGTGTTCATCAACAGAAAAAAAAATAAAGAAAATACTAAATATACAGGAGAGATTTTCTAGTCATAAATAAGAATGAAATAAAGGCATTTATAAAAATGGAAAGAGTTAATCATATTAAGATATTTAAACTAGTCTCAGCTCAGCTAGCCAAACATTGTATGTTTACTCTCAGATATGGAACATAGATTTGTGTGTGTGCACGCCTGTGTGTGTGCCTGTGTGCCTGTATTGTGTGTGTGTGTGTGTGTGTGTGTGTGTGTGTGTGTGTGTGTGTGTCCTGTATTCCAGAGTGACCTGAATATCATGGCTTCAACCTCTCCACATTAAGATCAAAGGTGTGAGCTACCAACTTCAGTATACAATTTTATTAGGAACCCTTTATTGCACATAGTGATGGGTTTCATACTGGCATTTTATTTCAGTACAACATGCACTTTGACCATATTCACCAATCACTCTCTCATTTTCTCACCTTGGTAGTGTCACCTTTCCTCAATTATGGCATTTTGGGAAATGTTATTACATGTATTTGTACTTTGAGTATACCTTAGCTGAGGTTTCTATTGCTGTGATGAAGCTTCACAATCAAAAGCAACTTGGAGAGATTCAGATTTGCTTTGGTTTGTAACTCTCAAGAACCAGTCCACCACTGATGGAAGCCAGGGCTGCAGCTCAAGGCAGGAACTCGGAGGCAGGAGCTGTTGCAGTAGCCATGGAGGGGTACTTGCTGACTCATCTCTTTCTCAGCCTGTCTTCTTACAGAATCCAGGACCCAGGATGGCACAGGAACAATAAACTGCACCCACACACGTTGATTATCAATCAAGAAAAGGCCTTACAGACTTACCTATAGGTCAGTCTTAAGGAGTCATTTTCTTGATTAAGATTCCTTCTCCCAAGATGCCCCTCACTTGTGTCAAGTTGACATAAAAATTACTTAGTATAGGGTATAGGTTTGTGAGCATGCATATGCCATGGCCATGTGTGAGGGTCAAAGGATAACAAAGAAATGCAAAATAGAAGGAATTTTAAATTAAACATGTTGACATAAGTTTCCTGATATTTCTTATTTATGTTTTCAAACTCCTCCTCTGAACAAATTAAAAAGAATAACCAACCCAGTTATAACCAGTGCAATATCATTAACATTTACACAATGATTTAAGATATATTTCTCTTTGTTGTTGCTGCTGTTGTTTGGGTTGGTCTTTTTCTTTTTCAGAGAGTGGGGGTCGGGGGAGACTCACTGTGTAGCTCACACATACCTAAAACTAGTGACTCAACCAAGCTGGAATAATTTATTTCAATTGAAATAAAGAGCAGGACTTCTCAATATTCTTTACAAAATTTTCAACAATTCTAATTATTACTCAAAAACGTTCCAGAAAATACTAAAACCACTTTCAGTACAATTACCAAGAGATGTGTTGCTTGGTGTAGTAGTAAATGCCTGTCATCCCAGCACTTGGGAGGATAAGAAAAGAAAATCAGATCTCAATGCCAATGAAGACTGCCTGTGGAAGCTACCTAGCAAGAGCTTGGAGAGTTAGACGAGTCTGAGACAGAAAGGAAGAACCTATGTTGATTCATCTACAACACAATTTCTGTGTCAAAGGATCAGGGACTGTTGAAAAAGAGGATGTGGAAAGAACCACAGAAATGCTGTGACACTGTATCTCCTGGAAATATCAGACATGCTACACTCATAAAGTCTCATCATGGCTGCTAAGAGGAGACCAGAACATAGACAAAATCAATAGATATGATACGGGAAATCTCCTGAGGTCTCAGTCCTAGACAAAGAACTACAGGCAGCTAAGGAATGCGGAGAGATGAAGAAAATAGTCTTGCTACCTTTTTGTGTAATAACAACTAAAAACTGAGGCCAGAGACCATGAATGTGATATACAACAAAAGAAGGAGTGAACGAGAGGGGTTGGAGGGAGGAAAGGGAAATGGGGAGTGATGTAGATATAGTTTACTTTCAAAAAATAAAAAAAAAACCTGCTAGAATAGGTATTACCTTCTCTTGCCTTCTCCAACTTTTGCTGATCCCCTTTCTATTCACAATTGTTTGTGTGTGTGTGTGTGTGTGTGTGTGTGTGTGTGTATGTGTGTGAGAGAGAGAGAGAGAGAGAGAGAGACAGAGACAGAGAAGAGACAGAGACAGAGATTGAGATTTTCAATCTCACAATATAGAAACGCAAAGCAGCATCAGTACCATGATGAATTACACAAAGGCCTTCTTATGGAGATAGTAGAGTGATTGCTCAATTTGACTCATTACCTGCATATTTGAAACAAGAAAAAAAAACACTACTTAAATATCAGGAAGGTATCCAATAAATTTAAGTATTTACTTTGTACCCATTGAACATGTTTGCCACTCAGATTAGTCTAATGTTTATTTGTGGGAAGAGATATTCTTGAGTCAGGCTCTAGTCCTGATCCCCAGGTTGACTTTGATCCATCTCAGCCTTCTGAGGGCTGTAGTTCTCGTCATGCTCCAACCTTCCCCATTCATTTCCAATGTTCCTCTTACGAGGACATTAGCTATGAACAAAGTATAGGAATTGTGGTTAACACAGAGAAACTTGTAAAGTTTAAAAAAAAAAAAGGTACTTCAGAAGGAAGTTTGCTTTGATATTGATAATATAATGGCTATTTGAAACCTGAGTGCATGCTCAAATACTACCAAGCATAGGGATAACAACTGAGATACATTATGATTAAGGGAAAATATTAGCTAACAACATCATGTTTAAATTATCCCAAAGTGGGGTTGGGGATTTAGCTCAGCGGTAGAGCGCTTGCCTATCGAGCGCAAGGCCCTGGGTTCGGTCCCCAGCTCCGAAAAAAAGAAAAGAAAAAAAAATTATCCCAAAGCTATGCAATTCAACACAATATGTAAATGAAACAGAAGCAGTACAATAAATAGATTTTTCAACAGGATTGGTTTTTATGGAAATGAGAATTTTCTTCTGTTTATGATTCCTTATTGCTGGCTTTCTCTTCCTTTCACTTTCAATCTCAATGCACTTAGCAAAACTCATGCCCTCCTCACACCTTTTATTAGAATAACCTAACTACTGCCACGTGGTTGAAAAGAAATGCAAGGCAAAACAATCTCTCCACGAAATTCCTGAACTCTAACCTTTAAGGGTCATAGAGAGCAGCAGTTTGTTGCCTTGGAAAGTGACCTCTGCCTTTCTCTTTTCTAAACAAACATTCAGATGCTATCTGTATATTGGCTCTAAAGACCTCATTGCTAACCCATAGAGATCAATGGTATCCCATTATATTATACTTTATCTTTTTGTGAATGGAGATTCTATAAGAGTTTTCCTTAAAATTTAACAGTAACTGTATCAAGATATGATGTCTATTGTTTTCCTCAGTTAGCTATTTTCGAAACAAAAGTTGCAAAAAAACTTTTCAGTACTTGTAGTTGAGTGGATGTTTTCGGCTATCTTAAAACTTGTAGAAGACTTTCTGTGTGTTCAATAGTTCATACAGAAACAATGTTAAACAACATCTTACAAAGTCAATTTATTTAAATTGCATAAGATGAAAGGGGCAACTCAAGAATTTTCCATTTGTCCTTATGAAGTTTAGTGACTTAATCAAAATCAGAATGATTTCTTGGTCCCAGTGGGAAATCTACAGAGAATTCTACAAGCAGGTTAATAAAACATTTTTACTTCCATCTGCAGTGCAAAACAAATTCCCACCAAGGTGCTTGCTGGTATCTGCATTAATTTTCTCCCAAAGGTCGATTTAAGGATCTCAGTACGGCCCTAACTGTAAAAGTCCATCTGTCTGTATAAATTAGACTGACAGCTTCCTGTGGACCAGGAACACATTTCTAATCTTAGGATGGCATCAAGTCACATTCCAAATTAATGTTACCCTGGAAAACTAAAGGAAGATTCAGTACCTAAATGTTTAGGACATGATAATAAACTTACTGTATAATTTTAATATAACGTGTTTCTAGTAGATTGTTTCCCCTGTTGACCATTGTAAATCTGTTTCCTATTTAGCCAGAATGAATTGCACCCAGCCTTCAATTAAACGAATGAGTTATATTATCACTTTGTATACAAGGTCTCATAATTGGCACTTACCTTAATTATGTGTGTACAAATAAAATTAGTATAAATTATATATTCAGTTTGGCATGCTGTTGTAATAAATACTTGGATATAATAAAGATGTGCTAATATAATTTGTATTTATTTTGTAAAACATGTGCCTCTTTGTATGAGTGCACATGTATATATACACCTATCTATATTGAACTGAATTAAAGTTGTAAACAAAGAAACAGAAACATAAGGCTTTCCCCAGAAGCAGTTGCCAAATGTTGCTGCCCCCTTCCCCGCTATTCCTTTCTCATCCATGAGGCACTAAGTAAACAAAACTACTCAACTGTCACATTTGTTAGAAGTTTATTGTGACAAAACCCTGCTTTGCTGGGGCCTGAATCAGAATCAGTGACTCCTGTCTATGCAAACCTATGTTGGTGAGAAAAAAATCTGAAGGCAGAACGGTTTGAAAATTTGTGGTGTTTAGACTTAGCAACTTGACTAAACACAATCTAACTAGAAAATAGCACTATTTTAAGCAGTGAGTTCTATTAAACATCCTCTCATTTTTTGGCAAAAATTAAACAAGCATTACACTACCGTGCAAATAAGGATTAAAGCACACCTTGAACGTGTGTGTTTAGAAGCAGTAACCTGATTTCACCACTGTGTTCCCATCTAGCTTAGTAGTCTGCTTTTAAATGAGTAAATGCAGTGTTTTTCATTTGGGTTTCTGGTCTCCTTTATCAGCAAAAGTATTCTCTAGATATTGTAATTTCATTTTTGTCCTCAAAGAATTTATATACCATTGTTGAGAATGGTTTTCGAAAATGTTTCCTTGTCAAAATACTTTTTCTTTTTATCTTTAGACTCTTTTAGGAATTATAGCTTTTGAGGAGGCAAACAGAGATTTTAAGATTAGGTATAAGAAACATGTTAGTTTTTTGTTTGTTTGGTTTTTTTGTTGTTGTTTGTTTGTTTTTCCAAACTATCCCAAACAAAATTACTTTTTGATAAAGGTGTTTTCAATAATACAGATGACACAATAATCCATCATTTGCAGTTATGAAAGCCAATGCTTACATTTATAAGTAATAATAACATAAGGCTTAATTAATTTCAGATCCTTGATGGCAGGCTTCTCAGGGGCTTCCTAGTGCTTCTCAGTTGGTAAAATAATGGGTATCACTGGGACTAGTGTTCTGGGAATTGAACAATACCCTGACAGTAGCCTGATTACAACACTGATTTGAGTGAGGATCAGCCACAGTGGTTGAAGAAATTATAGATTATTTTCAGACATCATTTTGAATCTCCCTCTGCTTTTGAAGAAATGACTTACATATAAAATTTTCACATGCAAGAAGGAAAGACAGGAAAAAAGAAGAAAAGAAGAGATGTAGAAAACAAGTACAAAGCGTCCACAGCATTGTCCTCAAGTCTCTATGTATTTATAAGTACACCGAGTTCATGGAAGGCTACAAAAGATCAGCAGCGAATAAGAGATTTGTAATTGGTATCCTGAAGAATGAAATATAAATGAAAAGGAAGGCTATTGACACTATTTACAGAAATTTAAAAAGAGCATTACAGTTATTTCACATAATATTATATAAATTTCTACTGATCTCACAAACATCACAATTTTCAACATTTGTTTGAATTCAACTAAAAATATTTGTGCTGGTTACATTTTTCCAGACTTTTTCTTTCAGATGGGAAGATTTCTGTTGTTTGCTTTGAAAGGCATCAGTTCATCTTGAAAAGAAAGAAATTGCAGAATATAGCACCTTCCAACATGGTGGCAGAAAGTGGGTTTAAAGGGAGCACCGGAAGTGATCTGGGAAAGATACAGCATCTAAAGATGCTAAGTGATGGTTTGAATGAGAATGCCCTTCATAGGCTCCTATACTTGATTGCTTGGTACATAATTAGTAGAACTGTTTGAGAAAGATTATGAATTGTAACCCTGTTGACTGAGGGGTGGCTTGGTTGTAGGAATGATACTGAGGATAGGCTTTGACATATCAAAAGCCCATTCCAGGTCCAGTGGTTCCCCATAGCAGATCAGGATATAAAGCTCCCAGCTACTGCTCCAACACTGTGGTTGCCTGCTTCCAAATATGATAGTCATGGTCTAATCCTCTAAAACTACAACTAAGCCCCCAATTAAAACCCTGTTTTTCATAAAAGTTTCCTTGGTCATGCTGACTCTTCCATAGAGTAGTACCTAGTCCACATGGTCTGACATGTCTCTCACTTCCACATCCTCTTTCTCACCTCCTCCCACCAATGCCATCTTATAGGAAGTCTCTCCAGGGAGAGACTTAGTTAGGTCACACTTAGTTAGGTCAGAGCCTGCATGATGTAATTGCATCCGGAAGTGTCCTCATAGACAAAGTCATGCAGAAATTTGCTTTGTTAATCTCCTAGAATCTCTTAAATTCAACAAAGTTGACAAGATTAATAAGTACAGATCAGATGTTATTCCGTGTCTGTTATCTAAGGGGTGATAAGAATTTTTCTAGGCTTGTTCTAGGGTTCTTCTCCATTAAATTATCATGACAAATCCCATTATTATATATAATTTATGTATACTAATATCTTAATTAGGCTTACTTTTGCTGTGACAAAACACCTTAACCAAAGAAACTTGGTGAGAGTAGGGTTTTTTTCAGGTTAAGCTGCCACATCCCAGTTTACCTTCAGAGGAAGTCAGGACAAGAACTCAAGAGGGGAAGGGACCTGGATGCAGAAGCTGATGAAGAAGTTATGAAGAAGTGCTGCTTGCAGGGCTGATTCCCATGGCTTGCTCAGTCTACTTTCTTATAGAACTCGGGATCACTGCATGGCATCACATACAATGGGCTGGTTTCTCCTCCAATCACTAATTAAGAAAATGCACTACAGGCTTCCCTACAGCCCTATCTTATGGAGGTATGTCATCAATTAAGGCTGCCACCCCTCTGTTGACTCTAGCTTGTGTCAAGTTGACATAACATTAGTCAATAAAACTAATACTCTTATTTAATTAATAAGTAAAACTGTTTGAATGTTAAAATGTACTCTAATTTCAGACAAAAGAGATGCCATCATTTTCTCTGTGTGGGTATAAAGTAGTCTATTCTCTGTTGCTAATTACTAAATAACATAGACTATACATTTTAATGAAATATTTGTTTGACTTTTAATTCTAGAAATGCCAGGCTGAGAAACCACATCTGGTGTCATCATCTTACTAGTAGTGTCTAGATGACACAGATTTGGCAAACCATAGGGCCTATATACTTGTATGTTTTTCTTCTGGTCATCTTCTCTTTGCTTGTAAAGAAACAAGTATTCATCATGATGTAACATCCCGGGGCATTAATTATGTCCAGATTATGCTCTAATCATGTCCAGAATGTACTAGCTCTGAATAACGTAATTAGATTAATTTTCCATTATTTTCATAGTTCAAAGTGGGGATTAACTCTCAAAGCAAGAAGCCTTAGAAAGAAACACTCAAACCACACCCAAACTATAGCTAAGCGAATGAACAGAATGGTGTAGTTTCACCATGATTTTAGTGCTATCATCCCTCATTTTTCTGTTGTTCTGGAATAGTCCTGCTCCAGGCATTGCCAGCTGGGGTGTCTAGCTTGAAGTAATAGAATCTTATTTTGACTCAAAAGCAGGAAAATTTAATATTCTCATTGACATTCTGTGTTAGAAAGCAGAGATAAGCCTTCGAAAAAGAAGTGATGCCCAAGAAGACAGATGTTAATATATTCCCCAAAATTGAAGACTGAGATCTGGCCACAATTTGAGTTTAGTAATTTGTTGATTGAGCTCAGTTAGGTTAAGCATAGAAAATGGCATACTGTGGCCAGAGCACCCTTTCTGCTGTTAGTTAACTGCAACACATTTGACAAGTGTTTGGGAGGAACATATGAAGGCAGAATATCCAGAAAATCCTCAGTTCCTCTTTCTCCAGTCTCCTCAGTATTTTTCTATTTTTATTCCTCAGAATGACCTGCAACATAATAAAAGTTCTAAATGTGCTTTGCAGACTTCATCAATCCTGTGGCTGTTAAAAAGCTCAAGGCAAATTCATAATCGGAGTTTTATAATCAAATTATAGTCAACCCTGTGCTTACTCCCTGCCCAATTTTCCCCTTTTATTTAGCTTTCTAATTTTTCCCCATTTTAAGTGTCATTGGGTTTGATGAATAGTTACAAGCCCCCCCCACCTCTTTCTCACTCTCTTCTCTCTCTCTCCTTTTTCCCCTTCTCTCTCCTCTCTCTCCTCTCTTTCTTCTTTCTCTTCTCTCTCCTCCCTTTTTCTCCTCTCCTCTCCCCTCTCTCAAGAGATACACAATATAAAGGTTAGTGAACACGCATACTCTAAAATAGGCTACAGACAAGTGCAGTAAACAACCAGACTGCAGAGGAGATATGAAAATAGACAACAGGGATCCTATGCTGAAGGCATTCCTAATCACAGTCCCTACTTCTTGCCCTTGCTATCATGGAAGCCAGGATTGTACAAGGGAAAGTAGATGTTTAGAGGCGAAGGAGTATGAGTCACTAATACTGAGAAAGATTAGGAGAGAAATGTCTATTAATATCACTAAAGGCTGTAAGCCGGTGGCTCATATAATTCAAGAGCTTTCTCTCTTTCTGTCTGTGTGTATACACAATAAATTTGCTTTGACTATTTATAAATACATATCATTTGTTATAACAACATATTGCATATGCTGTTACATATTATATACAGTATGAAAAGTCCATGGAGAGAGCAAAAGATGGTCATCATGCTTGGTTAAAAAAAATTCTGCCAGAAGCCTGCCTTGAAATCTGATTTCATATCTAATTTTGATTAGGTGGCACATATGTCATAAATAATTTATATACCTCTCCAAAGCATTTGGGTCTTAAATTAATTATGTGCCTTATGGCTTTGAATTAGACACATTCAAAAATATTCTTTCACCCTACGGCCCAGATTTCTGTATGAGTGGTTAGAAGAACCTAATACAGGAAAATTAAAACTTCATGAAATAATATGCCTGTAGAAGAGTCACTGGGAGTAGGCGTTATATCTCAGTATTACTATTAGGTTTCAGATATTATAGACAAGGCGACCATATTGTAGGAAATCATTCAGAAATGCAATTTTTAGAAATAGAGCCTGCATGGAATACTCTAAAAATTTGAATGCAAGTAAACAAATGCCACAGTTAAAATAATTAAATCTCAACTGTTATTTGTGTTAACAGTATATATCCTATTGCTTTGTATGTCAAGATTGGGATGAATGATTTTGGAGGCTCCTTCATTTCATCCAAATTATTTGAGAAGTTGTGTTACATGAAACAGCATGAGAAACCAGAGAATTCAATGTCATTTTAATAATCATTTTAAAACCAGTTACTGTAATATTGTATTTTTTTCCTTATGTCACATTTGGACAAATTTTTGGCTATAACTTCATGATTTCATGAATGAGTGAAATTATTTGTTAAATACTTTAGGAAATATATACCAGAAAGTCACAATTTTATATTGGAAATTATATAGCCAATATCTTCTTTATTGGTAAAGACAATTATATCTTCAGTACATAATTCAGTACCATAATTAATGAAACTTAGGTTAAGTAACACCTATTTGTCAACTTCTCTCTGCCAATTGTTCTATAGATAAATTTTTAGTGAACTCCAATATGTTTTATTTGAAATACTAAAAAGATAAGAGAACTATAGCTTGCATGGCTATTTTCATAGGATCTTAAATGCATGGAGAATGGTAAGTACAATGCTCTTACAAATTTACTTTCTCCGGTCAATTTATAATTGATATGAAAGTGAAAGGGCAAGTCCATTTCATGTTGAGCACTGAGAGTCAAAACTCTTTAAATGGTTTAAACTAAAGTGGAAAAACAGCAAACTTCAGGAATTGATGCAGAAGTATGATAATTAATTAGCTTTTCTGTTACCCCGGACTTGATTCATTGCTGACAGTTTTCTCTGTAACATATACATGTGGATGCATTTCTCCAAATGTAAAGAGAGTCAACATATAGAGACCATAGGGACTGAATGGGAGGAGGGCCTATAAGGTTTACACCACACCTTACCTTGCCTGATGGTCTTCTCCGCACATACAGACCGCTAATGGAATTTCAATTATTATAGTATGCATGGGGGTTGGTCACTGAAAATATACAATTAAACTATTTTAAAAGTCCTTGTATGAAATTTTTTAATGTATAATGGCGGATTTTATGATGAAAATGCACATTTAAGAATAAAACAGCTGGAGACACGCCTGGGAAACCAGAAGAGACTGCACTCTGCACACACATCTCAGACGCCAGAGGAAAACACAAAACACCATCTGGAACCCTGGTGCACTGAAGCTCCTGGAAACGGCGGCACAGATCTTCCTGGTTGCTGCCGCCACAGAGAGTTGGTGGGAGGCACCCCGAGAGCAAACTTGAGCATCGGGACCACAGGTAAGACCAACTTTTCTGCTGCAAGAGACCTGCCTGGTGAACTCGGGACACAGAGGCAGAATTCCTCTAGGACCGGCACTTCCTGTGTTTACGGGAGTCCCACCCCAGCGGATCCCGCCCGAAGCAGCTCTGCTCCCAGACCCTGCCCACATCCCTGGCCCAAGAGGAAGCCAGATATAAGGCCTCTGGGTTCCAGTGGGGTAGGGCCCAGGAGCGGCAGGACCCCTGCACCTGAGACACCGCCGGAACCTGAAGGAACAGACCGGATAAACAGTTCTCTGCACCCAAATCCCGTGGTAGGGAGAGCAAAACCTTCAGAGAGGCAGACACGCCTGGGAAGCCAGAAGAGACTGCACTCTGCACACACATCTCGGACGCCAGAGGAAAACACCAAACGCCATCTGGAACACTGGTGCACTGAAGCTCTCGGAAACGGCGGCGCAGATCTCCCTGGTTGCTGCCGCCGCAGAGAGTTCTTGGGCAGCACCCCGAGAGCGAACTTGAGCCTCAGGACCACAGGTAAGACCAACTTTTCTGCTGCAAGTGACCTGCCTGGTGAACTCAAGACACAGGCCCATAGGAACAGCTGAAGACCTGTAGATAGGAAAAACTACACGCCCGAAAGCAGAACACTCTGTCCCCATAACTGGCTGAAAGAAAAGAGGAAAACAGGTCTACAGCACTCCTGACACACAGGCTTATAGGACAGTCTAGCCACTGTCAGAAATAGCAGAGCAAAGTAACACTACAGATAATCTGATGGCGAGAGGCAAGCGCAGGAACCCAAGCAACAGAAACCAAGACTACATGGCACCATCGGAGCCCAATTCTCGCATCAAAACAAACATGGAATATCCAAACACACCAGAAAAGCAAGATGTAGTTTCAAAATCATATTTGATCATGATGCTGGAGGACTTCAAGAAAGACGTGAAGAACTCCCTTAGAGAACAAGTAGAAGCCTACAGAGAGGAATCACAAAAATCCCTGAAAGAATTCCAGGAAAACATAAATAAACAAGTAGAAGCCCACAGAGAGGAGACACAAAATCCCTGAAAAAGAATTCCAGGAAAACACAATCAAACAGTTGAAGGAATTAAAAAAGGAAATAGAAGCAATCAAGAAAGAACACATGGAAACAACCCTGGATATAGAAAACCAAAAGAAGAGACAAGGAGCTGTAGATACAAGCTTCACCAACAGAATACAAAAGATGGAAGAGAGAATCTCAGGAGCAGAAGATTCCATAGAAATCATTGACTCAACTGTCAAAGATAATGTAAAGCAGAAAAGGCTACAGATCCAAAACATACAGGAAATCCAGGGACTCAATGAAAGATCAAACCTAAGGATGATAGTATAGAAGAGTGAAGACTCAGCTCAAAGGACCAGTAAATATCTTCAACAAAATCATAGAAGAAAACTTCCCTAACCTAAAAAAAAGAGATACCCATAGGCATAAAAGAAGCCTACAGAACTCCAAATAGATTGGACCAGAAAAGAAACACCTCCCGTCACATAATAGTCAAAACACCAAACGCACAAAATAAAGAAAGAATATTAAAAGCAGTAAGGGAAAAAGGTCAAGTAACATATAAAGGTAGACCTATCAGAATCACACCAGACTTTTCGCCAGAAACAATGAAGGCCAGAAGATCCTGGACTGATGTCATACAGATCCTAAGAGAACACAAATGCCAGCCCAGGTTACTGTATCCTGCAAAACTCTCAATCAACATAGATGGAGAAACCAAGATATTCCATGACAAAACCAAATTTACACAATATCTTTCTACAAATCCAGCACTACAAATGATAATAAATGGTAAAGCCCAACATAAGGAGGCAAGCTATACCCTAGAAGAAGCAAGAAACTAATCGTCTTGGCAACAAAACAAAGAGAAGAAAAGCACACAAACATAACCTCACATCCAAATATGAATACAACCGGAAGCAATAATCACTATTCCTTAATATCTCTCAACATCAATGGCCTCAACTCCCCAATAAAAAGACATAGATTAACAAACTGGATACGCAACGAGGACCCTGCATTCTGCTGCCTACAGGAAACACACCTCAGGAACAGATAAACCAGTTAAACAACCCCATAACTCCTAAGAAAATAGAAGCAGTCATTAAAGGTCTCCCAACCAAAAAGAGCCCAGGTCCAGACGGGTTTAGTGCAGAATTCTATCAGACCTTCATAGGAGACCTCATACCAATATTATCCAAACTATTCCACAAAATTGAAACAGATGGAGCACTACCGAATTCCTTCTATGAAGCCACAATTACTTTTATACCTAAACCACACAAAGACCCAACAAAGAAAGAGAACTTCAGACCAATTTCCCTTATGAATATCGACGCAAAAATACTCAATAAAATTCTGGCAAACCGAATCCAAGAGCACATCAAAACAATCATCCAACATGATCAAGTAGGCTTCATCCCAGGCATGCAGGCATGGTTTAATATACGGAAAACCATCAACGTGATCCATTATATAAACAAACTAAAAGAACAAAACCACATGATCATTTCATTAGATGCTGAGAAAGCATTTGACAAAATTCAACACCCCTTCATGATAAAATTCCTGGAAAGAATAGGAATTCAAGGCCCATACCTAAACATAGTAAAAGCCATATACAGCAAACCAGTTGCTAACATTAAACTAAATGGAGAGAAACTTGAAGCAATCCCACTAAAATCTACTCTCTCCCTACTTATTAAATATAGTTCTTGAAGTTCTAGCCAGAGTAATCAGACAACAAAAGGAGGTCAAGGGGATACAGATCGGAAAAGAAGAAGTCAAAATATCACTATTTGCAGATGATATGATAGTATATTTAAGTGATCCCAAAAGTTCCACTAGAGAACTACTAAAGCTGATAAACAACTTCAGCAAAGTGGCTGGGTATAAAATTAACTCAAATAAATCAGTAGCCTTCCTCTACCCAAAAGAGAAACAAGCCGAGAAAGAAATTAGGGAAACGACACCCTTCATAATAGACCCAAATAATATAAAGTACCTCGGTGTGACTTTAACCAAGCAAGTAAAAGATCTGTACAATAAAAACTTCAAGACACTGAAGAAAGAAATTGAAGAAGACCTCAGAAGATGGAAAGATCGCCCATGCTCATGGATTGGCAGGATTAACATAGTAAAGATGGCCATTTTACCAAAAGCGATCTACAGATTCAATGCAATCCCTATCAAAATACCAATCCAATTCTTCAAAGAGTTAGACAGAACAATTTGCAAATTCATCTGGAATAATAAAAAACCCAGGATAGCTAAAGCTATCCTCAACAATAAAAGGGCTTCAGGGGGAATCACTATTCCTGAACTCAAGCAGTATTACAGAGCAATAGTGATAAAAACTGCATGGTATTGGTACAGAGACAGACAGATAGACCAATGGAATAGAATTGAAGACCCTGAAATGAACCCACACACCTATGGGCACTTGATTTTTGACAAAGGAGCCAAAACCATCCAATGGAAAGAAGATAGCATTTTCAGCAAATGGTGCTGGTTTAACTGGAGGTCAACATGTAGAAGAATGCAGATCAATCCATGCTTATCACCCTGTACAAAGCTTAAGTCCAAGTGGATAAAGGAACTCCACATCAAACCAGACACACTCAAACTAATAGAAGAAAAACTAGGGAAGCATCTGGATCACATGGGCACTGGAAAAAATTTCCTGAACAAAACACCAATGGCTTATGCTCTAAGATCAAGAATCGGCAAATGGGATCTCATAAAACTGCAAAGCTTCTGTAAGGCAAAGGACACTGTGGTTAGGACAAAACGGCAACCAACAGATTGGGAAAAGATCTTTACCAATCCTACAACAGATAGAGGCCTTACATCCAAAATATACAAAGAACTCAAGAAGTTAGACTTCAGGGAGACAAATAACCCTATTAAAAAATGGGATTCAGCGCTAAACAAACAATTCACAGCTGAGGAATGCCGAATGGCTGAGAAACACCTAGAGAAATGTTCAACATCTTTAGTCATAAGGGAAATGCAAATCAAAACAACCCTGAGATTTCACCTCACACCAGTGAGAATGGCTAAGATCAAAAACTCAGGCGACAGCAGATGCTGGCGAGGATGCGGAGAAAGAGGAACACTCCTCCATTGTTGGTGGGATTGCAGACTGGTACAACCATTATGGAAATCAGTCTGGAGGTTCCTCAGAAAATTGGACATTGAACTGCCTGAGGATCCAGCTATACCTCTCTTGGGCATATACCCAAAAGATGCCCCAACATATAAAAAAGACACGTGCTCCACTATGTTCATCGCAGCCTTATTTATAATAGCCAGAAGCTGGAAAGAACCCAAATGCCTTCAACAGAGGAATGGATACAGAAAATGTGGTACATCTACACAATGGAATATTACTCAGCTATCAAAAACAACGACTTTTTATGAAATTCGTAGGGCAAATGGTTGGAACTGGAAAATATCATCCTGAGTGAGCTACCTAATCACAGAAAGACATACATGGTATGCACTCATTGATAAGTGGCTATTAGCCCAAATGCTTGAATTACCCTAGATGCCTAGAACAAATGAAACTCAAGACGGATGATCAAAATGTGAATGCTTCACTCCTTCTTTAAAGGGGAACAAGAATACCCTTGGCAGGGAAGAGAGAGGCAAAAGATTAAAACAGAGACTGAAGGAACACCCATTCAGAGCCTGCCCCACATGTGGCCCATACATATACAGCCACCCAATTAGACAAGATGGATGAAGCAAAAAGAGTGCAGACCGACAGGAGTCGGATGTAGATCGCGCCTGAGAGACACAGCCAGAATACAGCAAATACAGAGGCGAATGCCAGCAGCAAACCACTGAACTGAGAATAGGACCCCCGTTGAAGGAATCAGAGAAAGAACTGGAAGAGCTTGAAGGGGCTCGAGACCCCATATGTACAACAATGCCAAGCAACCAGAGCTTCCAGGCACTAAGCCACTACCAAAGACTATACATGGACTGACCCTGGACTCTGACCTCATAGGTAGCAGTGAATATCCTAGTAAGAGCACCAGTGGAAGGGGAAGCCCTGGGTCCTGCTAAGATGAACCCCCAGTGAACTAGACTGTTGGGGGGAGGGCGGCAATGGGGGGAGGGTTGGGAGGGGAACACCTATAAGGAAGGGGAGGGGGGAGGGCGATGTTTGCCCGGAAACCGGGAAAGGGAATAACACTCGAAATGTATATAAGAAATTCTCAAGTTAATTAAAAAAAAAAATAAGTTTGAGTTAAAAAAAAAAAAAAGAAGGATGACTAAAGTGCAGATGTTTCAATCCTTCTTAGAAGACGGAACAAAAATATTCACAGGAGGAAATCCACAGAGACAAAGTTTGGAGCAGAGACTGAAGGAAAGGCCATCCAGAGACTGCCCGACCTGGAGATTCAACCCACATACAGCCACCAAACCCAGACAATATTGCGGATGCCAAGAAGTGCATGCTGACCGGAGCCTTACATAGCTGTCTCCTGAGAGGCTCTGCCAGAGCATGACAAATACAGAGGCGAATGCTCACAGCCAACCATTGAACTGAGAATGGGGTCCCCAATGCAGAAGTTAGAAAAAATATTGAAGAAGCTGAAGGGTTTTGCAACCCTATAAGAATAACAATACCAACCAACCAGAGCTCCCAGAGATTAAACCACCATCCAAAGAGTACACATGGACAGACCCATTGCTCCAGCTGCATATGTAGCAGAGGATGGCCTTGTTGGGCATCAATGGGAGGAGAGGCCTTTGGTCCTGACAAAGCTCCCCACCCCCCAGTGCAGGGGAACGTCAGGGGAGGGGAGGCAGGAAGGTGGTGGTTGGGTGGGGAACACCTTCATAGAAGCAGGGGGGGGGGGAGGGGGGATAGGGGTTATGGACAGAAAACCAGGAAAAGTAATAACATTTGAAATGTAAATAAAAAATATCCAAAAAAAAAGTTTAAAATACAAAAAAAAAAAAAAGAATAAAACAGCTGTGAAGCACATACTAGAGTAGCTAAATATTTTCATTGGGATTCTGAGAGTCAATTCAGGTAAGACAATCCAATTGTAATGTAAATGGAGTAACACCTCTGCAAAGCAGAATTTTAAGAACCAATGAAAGAACTGATCCTTTTTTCTTAACCTCATAAGTAATTTCCATTGTGCCCCCCTTATTTTTACAATTTAGCTTTATTTTCTGAGTGTGTCAATCAAAGTTCATGAGGAAGATGTTTTAATCGGTTTTATAAGTAAAAGGAGATTAACCAAGGGACAAGCTGGCTCCTATTCTATTATTATTAATCACATGAAGAGTCCTCTTACACAAAAGAAGAACTTGGGGTAATCACAGTAAAATTAGGCTCTTTCACATATCGCATACAATTTACTTTCTCTTAGAAACGGAATCCAAATGGCTTTTACTCCAAGGAATTTAACTAAACACAATCATTTATTTTCGTCATACATCTTTCGTCAGGTACATCCCTTGGATATGAAGTGGTGTATTTTGTGACCCTGTGGGTGAAGGTCTTCTAGAAGTCATTATAAGAGACATTCCATTCTCCCAGCATTTTAGATTATTTTAAGGCAATTCAACATCATAAAATGGAAAAGCTTAGACTGAGAAACCATGAGTCAGAGAGTATACTATAACTTTCCCTTCACATTTGTTAGTCAAACCAACTTCTTTGTGAAAATATTTCTCACTCTCACCTTCAACAAATGAAGCCAAAAAATGGAGAAGCCCCAGCTCACACATTAGAATGTAGCAGGGAAAAGAGCAATATATTATTGCTTTATCACCCCTAACAGAAAGTACTATGCCCTGTTTTTGTTTATTTTGGCATGAAACACAGCACTCTGGCTTCAGTTTGAAAGTTGGTAACTGGAGAATTTGTGTTGGCTTTAGGCCAGACATAAGCTAAGTGTAAAATGCAGTAGCTAGAACTCTGTATACTTTCATCTTTAGAAACTTTGCTAATCCCATAACAAATAATTATCATTGAAAAATGTAATCTCTGTCAGTATGCTTCAGAAGCAAAGAAAGCATTTAGATGTATAAAGTGCTAACAAAATGTCACACAGCAAAGTTTAAAAGTAAGGGTGAATATGTTTAGGGCTGACCATTCGGTACCAAATAACCAATTGGTGTGATTTACCTTAAGGAAGACTATTTCTCCCGCTCTGGGCAGTGCTTAGTTTCCTTAGTTCTTTGTGTAGGGTTGAAATAATCTAAAAAAGAAAAGAAATAATTGAAAAAGTAAAGCAAGTATGCAGATAAATTCTGCTGGACAGTTCCTACATTGGCTTGTGGGCTGTTTGTAATATAGGATCTATTAAGCCTTGATTAGTAATTTTATAATCAAATCATTTTTAAAATGTGTTCCAGGGAAATTAACAGATACAATTTTTGTGCATCATCTTTCTGCTCTTACACCTGAGATATGAGCTCGTTAAAAAAAAATCTGAGCTCATAATATTGGAGGTCCCATCCATATTTTGGTTGACCATGCAGTTTTGGGTGCTGTGTAAAGGTAATATACAGTAACATCATTAATGATGAATCAAAACCATTCACTTAACTACTAGCAACAAAAGAGGGGGCAGAAGAAGATCAGAGTTCCACCACCTCCTTCGAAAGTACCCTCTGGAGCTACCTGATGGATCCCACCAGACCCTACTACTAAAGTGTTTCACTTTGAATACATTGGCTTTTGGAAAATCCTAAAGATCTCAGAAGAATGAGGTATAATATGATAAAAAATTGTATATATACAAAATTATTATTTAAAATGAAATATTTAAGTTTCAAAACTAATGCATTAGTTTCTACACGAAAGACTTTGTTTTCTTAGTTAATTTTTTTGTTTGATATTCAGAGATGAAAATTTACAATATATTGACAGTTGGTGTTCTCTTAATGACCTCAAGGTCCTTAAGACTAAATGTATATAACTTCACATATCTATGACATTCCATTCCAAAATTTTCATTGTATTGGAATACCAATGACCAAAGGAAACTCAGTTCTATCACAAACTCCACTCTGACTAACTCTTGTTTCGAATGCCATTGAGAATGTGGTCTGATGAACAGCCCTGTAATTATGCTCAGGTGAAGTAGATGGAAAAGAAACCTTGCTATTCCCAAAGAATTTTTCAATTGTTTGTTGGATTAGTTCCAGTGATATGGATGAAAAGAGACAATGAAATGACTATATGCATATATAATATGTATATAATATATATTATGAAGGAACTTATAAGATTGGCTTATATGATAGGTGCTAGAAGTCCAACAGTGCCCAGGTACATAACTTAGAGCCAGAGAGCTTGGTAGCTTTCTAGCCTACCAAGCCACAGGCCTCAACAACTTGAGGTTGAAGGCCTGGAAAATTCTGGGAGTATCATTCCTGTACAGTCCATATTGGGGGACTAAAAATCTGGGTTTTGATATCAGTGAAATATGACAGCAGCAGTAACAGCAGACATGGTCAGTAGGATGGAGGGAAGCAAATCTGGTATTTTCCAGGGACCTCTTCATATAAAACTGCCTTTAGAAGGTGCTTCTTATTCTAGGGGCAGTTCTCATACTTCCTGAAAACACCCACACATCATTCCCAAAGACATATCTTCTACTTAGCTCCAGATCCAATCATGTTGATCATCAGGATGAACCATCATATCTGTTCACCTGTAATATTTACAAAAGTCCATGTTACAAAATTGATTTAAAACAAAAGAAAAACTTTGATCTTCATCTTTATTTAACAAAATAGTTCTGCTCTATTCATAGTCTTTTCTCAATTCTAGTTTTATTTTTATCATCCATTAATCCACGCAACAAAATGTCTTAGAACTCTTTTAAATGGTAGCCATAGTAACAAACTCTTTACCCTACAAACTTTGTAAGCTAAGCACAGGACACAAACCAGAAAAATTAACTTTTGTAAATTATAAGAGTTTCGTGCTTGTGTAAGTTTTGAACAGCAAGTTGTCACACTCTTAATTTTTTAAAATGATATCCTATACTATTTATTATTCAATTGCATGTGAATATTTCTCAGAACATTGCACATGTATTTACCTTGACGAATATTTAGGGTTTATTACTCTTTATGGTTTGAATGTGGAATGCTCACCAGATGCTGGGATTATTATTTGGGAAGGCTCTGAAGACATTTAGAGAGTGTGGTCTAGGAGAATATGATATGTTACTGAGGGATAAGCCATTGTGTATACTGTGTCCCTGGCCCCCTTTTTGTCTCTGTCTGTTTTCATTCTTCTGTGAAGTGAACAACTTTCATCCATACAGTCCTACTGCTATATAATCATCTAGGCAGCAGCCATGTCACCATGGGCTGAACCTCCTCAAACAGAGAAATACAATACACTACATCACTTTTCTTGAGTATTTGACTAGAAAGGTAACGGGAACAGTGCAAATAAGCAAAGTGACGTTCTGAGAATTGTTGTGCATATCTTCTGATTTCTGCACACACACACCCCATATTTTTCTTATTCTTGTGGGTTGTTAAACAATACATGTGAGTCCCACATGATAACTATTTGCTGAAAAAGTAAAGCCTAACAGCTATAAAAGGAACCAAGGACGATAAAGTGGGGATGGAGGCAAAAAAAAAAAAAAAAACAAAAACCAAAAACCAAAAACCAAAAAACAAAAAAGGAAATGGTCTACAGCAGGCAGGGTATGAGTGGAGATCCGGAATAATAAGGATAGAACAGATACCAGAAACAGAAGAGGAAGGAAAATTTCCTATTAAAAATTCTATAGTAATATCTGATACCTTGCATACTCATTTTTACAATAAAGATAAATGCAGTGGTTTTATGCACTTGTTAGTGGTGAGCGAGAATTCTTGTCCTTGCTACTGATAGTCTTTGAATGCTTAACAGTGTAGAAGGTCCTTCCTGTAGTTTTCTTTCATCTTCCATCGTACCTAACAGCTACATTGTGTGTTTCTTGCTGTTCTGAGTATCTATTTTGTGTTGGACACTTTTCATAGTGTTCACAAGTATTTTGGTTCTTTTCTATTTTTTTTTTTTCATGAAACAAGGTCTCTACATAGCCCTGGCTGTCCTGGTACTTACTATACAGACCAGGCTGACCTCAAACTAACTGAGATCCACCTATCTCTGCCTCTCAAGTGTTGGACTTAAATCTGCGCACCACCATACTCACTGAACGATTTCCTTATATATTCCAGACATTTTTCCTGTTCACTAGTTCACTATTTTATTTTTATTTTGTTAATGATACATTTAACAAAGCATGACCCAATGGTTCCCTTTTATACAGTGTTTTGATGTCCTAAAAAATCTGCTCTATTAAATGTAATATCCTATGTCATCTTAAAGTCCTATAGTTTAATATTTCTCCTTCATAATTGCTTTCAGAACAAAAGAGCAAGCTTTTTATTTTTGTACATGGCCATTCAGTTCACCAACCAGTGTTCAAAAGCTGTTTCTCTTTAATGCAATCTTTATAAATGTGTTTGAGTTCTTTGAGTCTTCTGCTTTTTGTTTGATAATCTTGCTCCTAAAGTCAATTTATTATGACTGTGTAAGTTTATATTCATTATATTTGGGAGAATGTACTCACTGTCTACTCTTTAGATCTTCATTGTTTTTCATTTTTCTTTTCATTTATGTGTGTGTGAATGAATGAAATACAAATAAACTATAAAATCAGCCTGTGAGATTATAATTTTGTAATTTTAGTTGACATTACATTAAATTTACAATGTCAAACTTTCTCATGACTGCTTAGGTTTTTCATTTGTTATCTGCTGATATGCTTTGTATAGTTGAGAAACAAGACTAATTTCCTGTGCCATATCTCAAACATACGGCATGCTGGAAGAAAAGAACAAAACTGAGGAATCTGTGTCTTAGCTTAATCCCCAATTAAATGAAAATTCCAAGTTTAAATTCCAGATGTAGAGCTCAGCAAGAATTCCCTCAAATCAAAATGAATTGTTACATAAATCTAAAATCTAAACATCATGTTTAAAATGTTACTTAACACCTCAGTGTCTGACATTGATTAATGATGTACTCCCCTAGGGGCCATCTTATTTTAAGGTAGAGTTCTTCCATGAAATGAGAATTATATTCTCTTATAAAGAAAGTCTAATATTACAGGAAAAGAAAGTCTATTACCTTTTTGTTTTATTAAAGCTACAGGGGAATACCTAAAAACAGATTATCTTGCTAGCATTTAACATTGCTATGTGATATAAAAAAGTATTTCCTTACAATTTGTGCTTGTATTTTAAGTCTTCTGGATTTTATACACGTGTGTGTGTGTGTGTGTGTGTGTGTGTGTGTGTGTGTGTGTGTGGCCTTACCATATATAAGTTGATGCACTACAGCAACAAACAGAAAATAAAATAAAGGCACAAAACAATTTTAAATCTCTCTGTCTCTCTGTCTCTGTCTGTCTCTGTCTCTGTCTCTGTCTCTCTCTGTCTCTCTCTGTCTCTCTCTCTCTCTCTCTCTCTCTCTGTGTGTGTGTGTTCCACTCTCAATCCCTCCTCCCCACCTTACTTTCACTCCCCTCTGTCACAGACACATACACCATGAAACACACACACACACACACACACACACACACACACACACACACAGGTTATTCATAAGTCATGCTCTCTTAAAGATGTACTTCATTCACAATATTCCAGCTGTTACCCAGGGAGCTTTTACTTCACTCTTCCTCAGGTTTCCTGGCATTCCCTCTTTTGTCCTTGTAGTTTCCTTAAATCTGCTCATTCTTCCCATTGGAATCATTTCACAGGACTTCTCATCTCACCAGGAACATTTGTTTTCCTTGGATCTTTTACCCCAGCATCTGCTACACTCTTTGCTTAGGAACGAAATGGAGTTGGAAGGACTATTCAAAGTAGCAGCACTCGAAGTGCTTAAATATTGCCTGAGTCTTTCCTCACTGGTGGATGTTTTCTCTCCCAACTCTCATTCCTCACACCGATAGCACTGAAGCTCTCTCTTCCATCTATCCATACTGGCTAGTATGCTTTATTAACTGTGATGGTTAATATTGAATTCAACTTGGCTAGATAGAAAACACACAGAGGAGATTAGTGAAACTCACCACATGTGTCTATGGGAGATGTTCCCAGAAATCATTAACTATAGAGGTAAGAAACATCTTTCTTTTCTTTGCTTTTTTTTTTTTTTTTTTTTGACTTACAAACTTTGTTAGTCTGAAGAGGGGGACAAGAAGCTCTTGTCTCCCTCGTTCACTACTGTTTACCATTGCCATTGATGGGACCGTTGACATGGTCAGGGGAGAGAGAAAGGCCTTGATCTTGGGCCGGGCACTGAGGCGAGCCACATAGGCAGAGAGCAGGGGGAAGCTGTCCAGGCAGCCAGGGGCCAGCACTTGGTGGACCAGCAGCAGGTCCAGCAAGTTGTAATCGGCAAAGGAAATCTGGTCACCCACTATGAAAGCTTTGCTTCCCTGGTTCTGGACAGCAGGGTCTCAAAAGGCTTCAGATGCCCAGGCAGGGCCTTCACATAGTCATCCTTACCATTCTCATAGTTAGTGTAGATGAGCGTGACATTTTTGCAGCAAAGGTTCTCTACCCCATCATCCACCATATCCACCAGGGCAGCCTCCCTCTGGTCTTTCCTATAAAGCCCTAAAGAGCAGCCCAGGTGCCTCAAGATGGCATTAGATTGGTAAATGGTAAGGTCTCCATCCTCAAACTTGGGGAGCTGCCCATATAGACAAGTGGGCTTGAGCGAGCCTTGAATCCAGACATCTATGGTAACCACCTCCTCCTTCTAGCTCTAGCCCTGGTCAGCCAGCAGCATGTGCATGGCCTCACAGCGCCCTCGAACTGAGAAGTAGACAATGGTGTATGGCAGCATAGCTGCTGCATAGACAGAGGTGCTGCGTAGACAGTGAGGTATCTCAGATGCAGACGAGAATCGGTAAGAAACATCCTTAAGTGTCTGGCTCTATCTTGCAGGTTGGGAACCTGAGTAGATTAGAGGGAATGAGAGACAAAGATTCTAAGGACAGTGGTTTTGCTTCCTGGCTATCATACAGTAAGCTACCTCTACCTTAAACACTATGCTGTTTTGCCAAAATATTGCAGTCAGTGGACGATGGGTTTAAATCTCTGAAGCCACAAGCCAGAATAATTCTTTTCCTTCTTAGTTATTTTTCTGAGGTATTTGTCATAGTGATGAAAACAAACCTAACATATTGTCTAAGTTAGGTTTCCATTGCTGTGAGACGACACCATAAAGGAAATTTAATTGATGCTGGCTTACAGTTTCGGAGTTTCACTCCATTATCATCATGGTGTCAAGCATGGCAGTGTCCAGGCAGAAATGGTGCTGGAAAAGAGGCTGTGAGTTCAACCTCTTGATCTGAACACAGCAGGAGACTGTTCACACTGAGCATAGCTTGAGCATATATGAAACGTCAAGGCCCTCCCCCAACAGTGGCACACTTACTCCAACAAAGCTGTATCTGCTCCAACAAAGCCACACTTCCTAATAGTGCTACTGTCTGTGGGCCATTCAAACACATGAGTCTATGGAGGGCCATACCTTTTAAAAACACCCACAGATGCTCTGTGGTCCTTCTGTACAGTCTCAGGTGGAGATACATTTAATAAACTTGTTTATAAGTTGCAATTTTTAAATATTGATTTGATTCTGTGCTTTGACATTTCCATACGTGTATAGGATATACTTTGATTAAGTCATTCTCCCTACTCTCTCTTGCAAGCATCTCTTTTGATAGTAACCTTCTCCTATTCCCACCAGTCCCTTTGTGAGAGTCGTTACTTTTGTTTATATCCCATGACCCATTCACTTCAAACAGGACCATCTGTGTGAACACTGGAGGTCTATCTATTGCAGGTCACCAGTAAATACACACCTGGAAATAATTACTCTTTCTCTTCCAGAATTCATCTGTCAGTTAATGTTTTGTTTTACAGTGCTAATAATTAATTCTAAAAGAAATAAGCTTTAACTTTTTTCTATATATAATGTTGATTAAATGCTCCATAATAGGCTGGAGAGAGATGACTCAGTTGTTAAGATCACCAGTGGTTTTTCTAGGGGACCTGGGTTCAATTCCCAGCACCCACAGTTTAGCTTATAATTGTCTGTACCTCTACTTACAGGTTATCTGGTAGCCTCTTCTTCCTTCTTTTGGCTTCCAAATGTACCAAGCACACATGTGGTACATAGAAACACATGCAAGAAAAACACCCATACATGTGAAATAATAGCATTATTTTAAATATTACATAGTGAAAAAATACCTTAAATCCAGCAGATAGAAAGATCTGATAATTGCTCACAATTAGAGAAGGCAAATGCTTCTACACTCTAGATTAACTAGGGCATCAAACTAAAGAGAACTAGAGTCCTGACATTATCAGGGTTCCTATTTCTCCATCAAGAAGCAGAACACCGTGAGAGCTGTTTTCTTTAAATCAGGAGACTAGTTGACTTAGAATCCAAATGTTCTGCTTACAGGTCCTGTATCCCACATTCTTCAGCATACCAGATAAAAGTATAAATAGGAGTTCACATTTCACTGTACATCTCAATACTCAAATATTCAAGCTGATAAACATTTGAACCAACTATCTTAGATATTTTTCTTTTGACATACAGAACCATGTCTGCTTGTGCATAACTGTGGACACTCCTCCCATCATAGAATGCAAAATTATCCACACAGTGTCACAAACAACCATCCTTGACCAGTTACTTCCTTCGTACCTCACACCAGTAATGTGGCCCTGTCAAGAAAGACAGAGTTGGAAAAGGAGCCAACTCAAGCTTGATTTGGGTTGTTAGTCTGAATCAAAAAGCATCTAGAATGGTTTCTGCAAAACACACGGCAGAAGCTTATTTAGCTCTTCCTTGAAGCTGGGCTCTCCTTGTCCTATCTTCACCATGGAGTCTGTCAACAACTATGAGAGACAGCTTTGGAAAGTCTAAAGTGAATTCTGTGAGTCACAAAAGCCTAAGTCTTGAGCAGGCACCCCTGTTCCTAAAAATTGAGGCTTATAAAACCATTACTAGCCTGCTGCCCAAGAAACTTCAGAACAAACGTATAATGGAAAAGATAATGCTGTTAGGGTATTTTGAGAATACTTAAGGAAATAAAAGCAAATAGTTGTTTCCTGGAACTAAACTCAAACAATGAGGTCAAGTTTAGAGATTTTGTTTCTTTCTCTAATAGTCTCCAACCTTCATTCTCTCTCTACGCATAATACATTATTTATTACTGTATATAAATCATATTTTTGGCTCTAAATGACATGGATTGAGTAGAAATACTAAAAATACTTTTTCAAGTTGGCTTTAAGGAAGTGTGGAGAAAATCCCGGCTTCAGCATGGATTTTGGCTCAGGGTCCATTACTAAAACTGCCAAGGTAAGTTCTCTTACATGCCTTCTGCCTGATTTCCTCCCATGAAGAAAACCACAGATACAGTCCAGGTCCTACAGATTTAAGGAAATGAGACATGAGTTAAACATAGAGGTACATAGGAAATAATTGTTTTGAAACTCATACAACATGAATTCATTTAGAAATGTATGTATACTTAAGGGGACTTAAAGGGATAAAATTTTATCAATTTGAAGAAAAGTTTCTTTTAGTCCCAGAACGATTGCAACTCAATACTGCAAATTTTACAGAGCATTTTAGAGAATTATTTATAAACTTTTCATATTTGGGAACTAGGAAAAAGCAAAACTTTTGTCTTGGAAGAATTTCTACAATGTGACCTATTGCCTACTTTAATACTATACTAAATCTGGGAGTTAATAACAAGGTAAAATTACAAGAACAGGCTGTTAAATGAACTACTTGAAGCTTCTGTGAAGTATAATTTAAAATTTAAAACAAAATCTTTACCTTGAAAGTTTATGACTATGTTTGTGCAAGCTTATTTATCACACAGAAGCCTGAAAATAGTTATGAAATTCATAATTTCATGTTATTTTAATTATATCTAATGTTAGTCTAAAAGTGTAGAATAGTTTACCCTTTACAGAACTAATCATTAATCATATAATATCTTATTTATATTTAATATTCATATTTAATTTTTTCTACTTCTTTTACAAAGAAATTTGAGGTAGCTTTGGATCTTCAAAAGAATTGTTCAAGACATTCATCTTTGTTTTTTGCTAATATCCATACTATATGCTAACATTAAATTCATTATTTCTCATGGAGCCGTAGATAAGTTTACTGCACATGAAATTAACTTGGATGACTCAGAGACCTAGGGTAGAACCAAACACAAAGAGAAAAAAGTTAATGGAATGATTTCTAGTGATATTCTACTATACTCATAGATTGGTGCCTAGCCCAGTCATTATCAGAGAGGCTTCTCTAACAGCTGATGGGAAAAGATGCAAAAATCCACACCCAAACACTAGGCAGAGCTCTGGAAACTCTTGGTGGGGGCTAGGCAACAGATGGGTGGAAGATTTCAGAAGAACCCAGCCCACAGAATCAACTAAGCAGGGCTCAGAGGGGATCACAGAGACTGAAACAGCAATCATGAAGCCTGCATGGATCTGGACTAGGTCCTCTATCTACATGTTATGGTTGATTAGCTTAAGGTGTTTGTGGGATTCCTAATAGTGGGAAAGGGAGTGTCTCTGACTCTTTTCCCTGCTCCTGGGACGCTTTTCCTTCTACGGGTTCATTCATCCAGCCTTGCTATGAGGGTGTGTGCCTGTTCTTATTGTATCTTGTTATGGCATGTTCATGCTGTAAAGGGAAACAGAGAAACAGTGTGAATCTGGGGAGGAAGGGAGCTGTGGGGAAGACTGGAAGGATTAGAGGGAGGATAGATAGTTTGTCACTATGTGTTGTATGAGAGGAATGAAGAAAAGTTAATATTAAACTTAAATCACTTTCCATATGCCACAAATAAACAAATAGAAACTATAAATAAATAAAAAATAAATTACTTTATGCAGCTATACTTACCTCTCATCCATTAAGTTCTGAGTATAAAAATGTAGTTTATAAATATCACAAATATTAATTATATTGTTCATATTGCTATCCAGTTTTTATTATATTTTCTTTTGTATATGTACATATGTGTATATGTATACGGACCTACACATGTTATGTGTGAAAATTAGAAAGCAATTTGTAAGTGTCAGCTTTCCCATTCTACCATGTAGATCCTAAGAATCAAACTGAGGTCTTTAGGCTTGGCTGAAAATACCTTTAGCTACTGAGCTATCTTGCCAACACTGGTATCTAGTTTTTAAAGTAATATTAGAATTATGACCAAATGCAAGACAGTCCTTCTCACGAGAGAGCATATAATCCTCATGTAGCGACTTTTTGTTTGAAATGTGGTTGGTGCAACTGAAATGCTGAATTTAAAAATTATGTTTGATTTCGATTACATTTAAATTTGATTAGATTATTAGAAATCTGGAATAATTTGAGTTCATACATATATATTTTAGCAGTAAATTTTGTGTAGTTAAAATGTACAACAGCTATACTAAATGAAATGTAGTATTTGGATTAAAATATTTTAGTTGTTAGTGTAAAATATACTTTATGTTAAAAATTTATAGTTTACTCAAGATTTGTAATATTGGTTTTAGAATATAACAATATTTAATACTAAAATTAAATTAGATACACTTTAAAAGCAATTAATGTGTTTTTCATAAAATTTGGAATTAAGAATGTGACTCACAATTTATTTGTACTGGAGTAAACATCTACGGAGAATATTGAAGGATGTTGTCTTAGTTTGATTTCTTGTTGCTGTGATAAAATACTCTGATAGAATCAACTTAAAGGAAACAAGTTTATCCACAATTCCAAGATACAATTCATCATTGTGAAGAAGTTAAGGAAGCAGGGATTTGAAGCAACTACTTAAATGGCATTCACTGTCACCAGCAATGAAGTTATATATCCACATGCTCCTAACTGACTTCCTCATTTTCTTTCATTCCAGAGCTCAGCCCAGGAAATGGTCCCACATTCAAGGTAGGCCTTCCTACCTCAGTTCAATTCATAAAATCTCTCATTGACACACTCACAGGTCTAACTAATCTAGAAAATTTCTCATTGAGACTCCCTAGCAGAGTGAGTATATGTTGTGCTAAATCAACAACAAAAACTAATGACCATAACTGATCAAACTGAACAGGTGGCCATGTAGACCCCACCCCATTTGATTCATCTAAAACCTAACTTCTCTACCTAAGGCTCAGGAAACATTGAAGAGGCAGAAAGATTGTTAAACCCAGAGAAACAGTAAGTTTGTTGGGATATTATAATTCCTAGAAATATCCAGGAAATATAAAAAATATGACTGCCTAATGAAAATTTGAACAAGGAAGGCAGCAGTAAATATGACAGACCCTGACTGTAGAAAAAACCTACATTCATCCAAGGAATACTGAGATCAGGAAAAAGCATCTTCCCCCAGCAGGAAGAGCACCCTAATTGGTTATCCAATACTAAGTGGTCAACCATCAAAATCATATATAGACACATAACATTATATGAACCCAGCAAGTTGTTTTGATATATTTATGAATATATGTAGCAACGTTAAAGAAAACATTAAAACCATTTAAAGGAAGTTTAAAGTGGCACCTTACCCGCCTCTAAAGCTCATATTTCCATTTAGAATACGTTGATTGTCTAAGCATGAATCATTTGTGTTAACATTCCCTCTCTATGTTAAATCAAAACATTAAATATGGTTAACTTTTAGGATAAATCAAGAATATCAGATGGGGACCTTCTGGTTTCTGGCTATGCCCAGAGTTGAATTGTTCCCACAGCCCTCTGTATCCAAATTCCTTGGGGGACAGAGCTGGACTCTCAAAAGTGCAGACAATCCTGAGAGCTCAGGAGAGACCAACACTTCTGCTGACATTCCTGGCCCAAGATGAACCTATCTAGTGCCCCTGGATACAGAAACACAGGAGCAATCAGCAGCAGGAATCTTCTGTTTTCTGCCTGCACTGGATTCTGTAGGGGAGAGAGCTGATCTCACAGAAGTTCAGACAATCCTGAGAGCTCAGAGGAGACAACTACTTCTGCCCAAATTCCTGACCCAAGAGAAACCTCTGGGCACAAGAATTTAAGAGCAGTCAAAGGCAGGACCCCTCTAGTTTCTGCCTACGCCAGGAGCCAAAACCAATTACTAGGAGCGCCAATACACCTCAGACAAGTAAGACAGATTTTTCTGCTCTAAGCAACCTGCCTGGTGGACTCAGGACACACAAAAGCAGAAGTATCCATGGACAAGACACTTCCAGTTTCTGACTGCACCAAGAGCTGATCATCTCCAACAGTCCTCTATACCCACATCCCATGGGAGAGAGAGCTGGACTCTCAGAAGTGCAGACAATCATGAGAACTCAGGGGAATTCCTGGCCCAAGGCAAACCTGCCTAGTGCCCTGGGGATAAAGGAACCTAGGAATAGACAAGGACAGGACCTTTCAGGTTTCTGCCTGAACCCAGAGCTGAAAACCATTTGCCTGGAGCACTGACACACCTGGGAGCAGAGGTAAGACAAACTCTTTCCTTCAATCGACTTGCCTGGAGGTTTTAGGACACACAAACCCAGGACCAGCTCTCTGTTCCCAGATCCAGCTGAAAGAAAACAGGTCTACAGTATACACAGGCTTACCGAAGAGTCAAGCCACTACCAGAAACAGCAAGACAAACTAACACCAGAGACAACCTGATGGCAAGAGGCAAGGGCAGGGACATAAGCAACAGAAACCAAGACTACTTGGCACCATCAGAGACCAGTTTTCCCATCAAAGCAAATTTGGATATCCAAACACACTGGAAAAACAAGTTTTGGATTTAAAATAACATCTCATGGTGATGATAGAGGAATTTATGAATGACAAAAATAACTCCCATAAAAAAATACAGGACAACACAGTAAAACAGGTGGAAGCCCTTAAAGAGGAAACACAAAAATCCCTTAAAGAATTATAGGCAAACACAACTAAACAGGTGAAGGAATTGTACAAAAACATTCATGAAATAAAAATAAAAATAGAAACAATAAAGAAATCACAAAGGGAGAGAATACAGATCTCCCTGGAGATAGAAAACCTAAGAAAGAGATCAGGGGTCATAGACGTAAACATCACCAACAGAATACAAGAGATAGAAGAAAGAATCTCAGAGGCAGAAGATTCCATAGAAAAACATTAACACAACCATCAAAGATGATGTAAAATGCAAAAAGCTCTTAACACAAAACATCCAGAAAATTCAGGAGAATGAAAAGATCAAAACTAAGGATAATAAGTATAGAAGAGAGCAAAGACTCCCAACTTAAAGGGCCAGTAAATATCTTCAACAAAATTATAGAAGAAAACTTCCCCGACCTAAGGAAAGAGATGCTCATAGACATACAAGAAGCCGACAGAACTCCAAATAGATTGGACCAGAAAAGAAATTCCTACCATCACATAATAGTCAAAACACCAAATGCACAAAACAATGAAAGAATATTAAAAGCAGTAGGGAATTGGTCAAGTAACATATAAAGGCAGGTCTATCAGAATTACACCAGTGCAAGGGAATGTTGGGTAGTAAGGGGGGGTGGCTGGGAGGGCACCTGTATGGGGGAGGGGGAGAGGGAGAGGATGTGGGCTTATGGACAGGAAACTAGGAAAGGGAAGAACATTTGAAATGTAAATAAAGAAATATAGCTAATTAAAAAAAAAAAAAAGAATTGCACCAGACTTCTCAGCAGAGACTATGAAAGCCAGAAGATTCTGGGCAGATGTCACACAGACCCTAAGAGACCACAAATGCCAGCCCAGCCTACTGTATCCAGCAAAACTCTCAATTAACACAGATATAGAAACCAAGATATTTCCATGACAAAACCAAATTTACACAATATTTTTCTATAATTCCAACTGTAGTAAGGATAATAGATGGAAAACTCCAACACAAAGAGGGAAAAATAAACCCAAGAAAAAGCAAGAAAGTAATCTTCTTGCAACAAACCCAAAAGAAGAGAGTCACAGAAATATAATTCCACCTCTAGCAACAAAAAACAAAAATCACTGTTCCTTAAAATCTTTTAATATTAATGCACTCAATTCCCCAATAAAAAGACATAGACTAACAGACTGGATACGTAAAGAGGACCCAGCATTTTCCTGCATACAATAAACAAAACAATTTTCTAATTAAATGGTCCAAAGAAGCAAGCAGGAGTAGCTATACTAATAACACATAACATCAACTTTCAACCAAAAGTTATCAAAAAAGATACGGAAGGGCATTTCATATTCATCAAAGGAAAAATCCACCAAGATGAACTCTCAATCTTAAATATCTATGGTCCAAATACAAGGGCACCTACATTCATAAAAGAAACCTTACTAAAGCTCAAAGCGCACATTGCACCTCACACAATAATATTAGGAGATTTCAATACCCCACTCTCATCAATGGACAGATCATGGAAACAGAAACTAAACACAGACAAAGAGAAACTAACAGAAGTCATGGAACAAATGGATTTAACATGTATTTATAGAACATTTCATCCTAAAACAAGAGAACATACGTTCAGCACCTCATGGTACCTTCTCCAAAATTGACCAAATAATTGGTCACAAAACAGGCCTCAACAAATACAGGAAGATTGAAATAATCCCATGAATTTTATCAGATCACCATGGACTTTGGTTGGTCTTCAATAATGACAGAAAGCACACATATACATAGAAGTTGAACAATGCTCTACTCAATGATAACTTGATCAAGCAAGAAATAAAGAAATTAAAGGCTTTTTAGAATTTAATGAAAATGAAGACACAACATACCCAAACTTATGGAACACAATGAAAGCAGTGCTAAGAGGAAAACCAATAGCTCTGAGTGCCTGCAGAAAGAAACAGGAGAGAGCATATATCAGCAGCTTGACAGCACACCTAAAAGCTCTAGAACAAAAAGAAGCAAATACACCCAAGAGGAGTTGAAGGCAGGAAATAATCAAACTCAGGGCTGAAATGAACCAAGTAGAACAAAAAGGTCTGTACAAAGAATCAACAAAACCAGGAGCCGGTTCTTTGAGAAAATCAGCAAGATAGATAAACTCTTAGCCAGACAAAAGAGAGAGCACAAAGAGTGTATCCAAATCAGAAATAAAAAGGGAGACATAACAACAGAATCAGAGGAAATTCAAAAAAATCATCAGATCCTACTACAAAAGCCAATATTCAAACAAAATTAGAGAATCTGGATGAAATGGACAATTTTCTAGAGAGATACGAAGTACCAAAGTTAAATCAGAATGAGATAAACCATCTAAACAACTGCATAACTCCTAAAGAAATAGAAGCAGTTATTAAAAGTCTCCCAACCAAAAAAAAGGTCAGGACCAGATGAGTTTAGTGCAGAATTCTTTCAGACCTTCATAGAAGACCTCATACCAATACTGTCCAAACTATTCCATAAAATAGAAACAGACAGAGCACAACCCAATTCCTTCTATGAAGCCACAATTACGATTATACCTAAACCACACAAAGACCTAACACAGAAAGAGTACTTCAGGCCAAGTTCCCGTATAAATATTGAGGCAAAAATACTCAATAAAATAATCACACTCAGGGCTGAAATCCACCAACTAGAAACAAAAAGTTCTATACAAAGAATCAACAAAACCAGGGGCTGGTTCTTTGAGAAAATCGACAAGATAGATAAACTTTTAGCCAGACTAACCAGACTTAGTTAACTCGCAAACCGAATTCAAGAGCACATGAAAAAAATCATCCATCATGGTCAAATAGGCTTCATCCTAGGATGAATGGATGGTAATCCACTATATAAACAAACTCAAAGATTAAAAAATACCACATGATAATTTCATTAGATACTGAGAAAGCATTTGACAGTATTCAACACCCCTTCATGACAAAAGTCCTGGAAAGATCAGGAATCAAGGCCCATATGTAAACATAGTAAACAGTAAACAGCAAACCAGTAGCCAACATTTAATTAAATAGAGAGAACCTTGAAGCAATTCCACTATAATCAGGGACTAGACAAGGCTGCCCATTCTCTCCCTACTTAATATAGTACTACTCAGAGCAATCAAACAACCATAAGAGTTCAAATGGATACAAGTTGAAAAGGAAAAATCAAAATATGACTGACTATCTGCATGTGATAGGATACTATACTTATGTGACCCCAAAAGTTCCACCAGAGGACATCTAAGACTGATAAACAACTTTAGCAAAGTGGCTGGGTATAAAATAAACTGAAACAAATCAAGAATCTTCCTCTACTCAAAGCATAAACAGGCTGAGAAAGAAATTAGGGAAATGACACCCTTCACAATAGTCACAAATAACATAAAATACCTCAGTGTGACTCTAACCAAGCAAGAAAAAGATCTGTATGAGAAGAACTTCAAGTCTCTGAAGAACGATATCAAAAAAGATCTCAGAAGATGGAAAGATCGCTCATACTCATTTATTGGCAGGATTAATATAGGAAAAATGGCCATCTTGCAGAAAGCAATCTACAGATTCAATGTAATCCCCACCAAAATTTCAACTCAATTCTTCATAGAAATAGAAAGAACAAATTCATTTGGAATAACAAAAAATCCACAGTAGCAAAAAGTGTCTTCAACAATAAAAGAAATTCTGGGGATCACCATCCCTGACTCAAACAGAGGTCATTACAGGGCAATAGTGATAAAAACTGTATGGTATTGGTACAGAGACAGGCAGGGAGATGAATGGAATAGAATTGAAGATCCAGAAGTGAACCCATATACCTATGGTCACTTCATTTTTGACAAAGGAGCTAAAATATCCAATGTAAAAAAGATAACATTTTCAATAAATGGTGCTGGTTCAACTGGAGGTCAGCATATAGAACAATGCAAATTGATCCATTCTTATCACCCTGTACAAAGCCTAAGTCCAATTGGATCAGAGGCCTCCACATAAAATCTAATACATTCAAACTGATAGAAGAGAAAGTGGGGAGGAGCTTCACACACATGAGCACTGGGGAAATTTTCCTGAAAAAAAACAAAACAAAACAAAACACCAATGGCTTATGCTCCAAGATCAAGAATTGACAAATGGGACCTCATAAAACTGCAAAGCTTCTGTAAGGCAAAAGACACTGTCATTAGGGCAAAACGGCAACCAACAGATTGGGAAGAGATCTTTACAAATCCCTCATCTGATACAGGGCTAATATCCAAAATATACAAAGAACTCACAAAGTTAGACTCCAGGGAGGCAAATAACCCTATTAAAAATGGGGTACAGAGCTAAACAAAGAATTCTCAGCTGAGGAATAGCGAATGGCTGAGATGTACCTAAAGAAATGCTCAAAATCCTTAGTCACAGAGAAACGCAAATCAAAACTATCCTGAGATCCCACCTCACACCAGTCAGAATGGCTAAGATAACAATCTTAGGTGACAGTAGATGCTGGCGAAGATTTGGAGAAAGAGGAACAGTCCTCCATTGTTGATGGAAATGCAAACTGGTACAACCACTCTGGACCAGTCTGGAGGTTCCTCAGAAAACTGGACATTGCACTACCTGAGGAACCAGATATACCTCTCCTGGGCATATACCCAAAAGATGCTCCAACGTACAACAAAGACACATGCTCCACTATGTTCATAGCAGCCTTATTTATAACAGTCAGATGCTGGAAAGAACCCAGATACCCTTCAACAGAGGAATGGATATAGAAAATGTGGTATATTTACACAATGTAGTACTATTCAGCTATCAAAAACAATGACATCATGAAATTCATAGGCAAATGGATTGTACTAGAAAATATCATCCTGAGTGAAGTAACACAATCACAGAAAAACACACATGGTATGCACTCACTGAGAAATTGGTAATAGCCTAAAAGCTCGAATTACCTAAGATAAAATCCAGAGACCACATGAAGCTCCAGAAGTAGGAGGACCAAAGTACAGATACTTCTGTCCTTCTTAAAAGGGGGAACAAAAATAGTCATATGAGGGGATATGGAGACAAAATTTGGAGCAGAGACTGAAGGAACGGCCATTCAGAGCCTGCCCCCACCTGGGAATACATATATATATATATATATATATATATATATATATATATATATGTGTGTGTGTATATGTATGTATATATACCAAAACTAGACAATATTGATGAAGCCACGAAGTGCATTCTGACAGGAGCCTGATATAACTGTGAGGCTCAGCCAGACTGAGTCAATTACAGAGGGGAATGCTAGCAGCAAACCATTGAACTGAGAACAGGATCCCTGTTGGAGAAATTACAGAAAGGATTGAAGGAGCTGAAGGGGTTTGCAATCCCATAAGAAAAAAAAAAGCCAACCAACCAGAGTTTCCGGGGACTAAACCACTACCCAAAACTACACATGGACAGATCCATGGCTCCAGCTGCATATGTTGCAGAGGATGACTTTGCTGGTACAAATGGGAGGAGAAGCCCTTGGTCCTGCCGAGGTTAGAACCCCCTGCCCCCTCCAGTGCAGGGGAATGTTGGGGATTGGGGTGAGGCAGGAATGGAGGGTGGTTGGGGAAGAGGAACACCCATATTGAAGAAGAGGAGTGGGATGGGATAGGGGGCTTATGGCTGGGAAACCGGGAAAAGGAAATAACATTTGAAATGTAAATAAAAAATATCCAATAAAAAGATTATCAATGAATTATAGGATAATTTTTGTTCCAAACTACTTTTAGTGATAACGGAGTACTTTTAGCCCACAATAAGCATTCCAATATTGGTTTTATTTCATGGTTCTTAAATTTTCTCTTCCTTCCCAGAGTATGAGCTGGCCCCATTCCCAGCACCCCACTATGGTAACACATTTCCTAACATTTCTTTATGTCTTAAGCTTCTTACATGCTTTTGTAAGGTGTTTTCCGGGGATGTCAGATGTATAAAGGACCTCATGCTGAGCATGTGCTGTTAATCAGACTATTCTCCAGTAGAGTTTCAGAAAGGATCAGAGACAATGAATCGCTCTCAATGAGTATTTCAGCTGCTTAACAAATGTTGCTCTTTTTCCTTCATCTGTTTATTGTCTGGTTTTGGCATGATTCTAGATATGACTCTTGGCTGCGAGAGACTAAATGCTATTATTGTTTCTTTTGGCTCAAAAGTAAGCACATATTAATTAATTCTGCTGCTGCTCCTTAAAAGGTAAAATAGATCATAATAATAAAGTATATGAAATAGAGTACATTAAATCAAAGGTGAAAATATTGCATCTGTTAAATAATTTGTTTTTAATATAAGTTCATTAGAAAACATTTAAAAAATTCTTCAAAGGCATATGGATAAGAGATTTCAAACACTAGTCAGGAGGCTGGTCTGTGTTATCTATGCATCTACATTTTATAATCAAATGGATATTCCTATTATCAAACTAAGTAGCATTAGTTTATAGCATGTATTCTGAAACTTACACAATATCTTTCTACAAATCCAGCCCTACAAAGGGTAATAAATGGTAAAACCCAACATAAGGAGGCAAGCTACACCCTAGAAAAAGCAAGAAACTAAGCATCTTGGCAACACAGCAAAGAGAAGAAAAGCCCACAAACACAATCTCACATCCAAATATGAATATAACAGGAAGCAACAATCACTATTCCTTAATATCTCTCAACATCAATGAACTTAATTCCCCAATAAAAAGACATAGATTAACAAACTGGATACGCAATGAGGACCCTGCATTCTGGTGCCTTAAAATGTCTAAGACTAAATGTTGTTCTCACAATGGAAAGAGTAGTAAAAATTATCAGATGCAATTTAATTCTAACAGTGTTTGAAGGGTGAATACATTGCTTACATTCTTTAGATTTTCTTTATTTTCAACCCATAATATCAATATTTATTAATGATAGTGGTCAAGAAAATAAAATTCCTACACGTAAGTTTTAAAAACCTTATAGAGTAGAAAAGATAACATATATTGTTTTTCCTTTTTCTGTTTTTGTTTTTTTCAGTGCTGTCGATTAAACCTAGGCATTGAATTATATCCAAGTCATGTTCAGTTTTTGTAGCAGGTATAAAAGTCAACTCTAAAAAGTTTATAGAACTCTAAAACCTACAGGGTTGTACTCAAATGTATTCCTTGAAAACATAAGTCATAAAATAATGAATTTTATTAATAACAAAATTTATCATTTTGGTAGCTGTAGTCTGCAATTCTAGCCCTATGATAGTGGTGTCCTTAAAATAAGGAATTTAAAGTTTGTCTTGTCTACCTACTAAGCTGTCTTAAAAATGTTCATACACACCAAAATGGAAGAACAGTGCATACACAGCATCTAAAGTATATCTGCTGTAACAGTTGGCTATTGCTGTGAGATGCAATATATGCAAAGTTCAAGGGTTGATGTGCTGATGATACTTTGACAAACACTTATTTTGATGCTTCAGTCACCAAGAAGAGTGATGCTATGAAACTGAGAAAATACTTTCAAATGGATATAAAGTTAGAAATAGATTCTAAAGAAACAAAAGGCCATGAAATAAAGCTGGTTCTCCAAAGAAGAAATATTTGAAAATATAGTAAATATCTATCTGTGAATAATTATGAAAACATTGGCTACACATGGGTGTACCATCAGAATGCTCCCTTGTGAACAAGAGAGAGAACAACAGTGGTTTTCACATAGGGGGCTGTACATGTGTCAAGACCCACAGTTTTATATTACTACTTAATTTTTGATCCTTTAAAGAATGAGTTTGTTCTTTTAAAATTTGCTCTTTAACCTTTTTATACATGAGGATAAGGCAATCTAATGGTCTTCATCCTTCATTTTCTCTCTTTTCCACTTCTGACATCTCCCACCTCCTCCTTATGGGTTGCTTCCACACTTAAATCTTTCATAGTTTCTTCTCTGATCCATTCAGTATAACAAGAGGACCCCTGAGTTACCATGAATGCCAATAGAGTCTGGTAGACTCGCAAATGGACATACATTTGAAGTTAATGGCTTGCCCCTTATCCAGAATCCATTGGTAGCCGTTAAGTTCGGTGAATAGAGATAGACTCATGAGTCCCTTCCTTCTCCATTCATGACCAGCTGTCAGCAGGTCCAGTATTTTGCATTCCCAGTGCAGGGAATCATGGTTGCTATGAGTTTGTGATTGCAGTGGTTGTGTATTGCCTAAAAGACAGCATTTCACAGATCGTCCTATCTCCCAACTTTTATATTCTTTTCACCACTTTTGCTATGGTTTGCCATGGTATTTGCTGAACCTTAGAGGTTATAATATAAATGTCCTAGTAGAAATAAAGATGGTCCTATGTATTAATAAAAAAAGGAAAAGCTAAGTACTTAACTATCCCTAAGTTACAGCATCATGAGCATCTATGGTTTTCCGCTTTCATTGCTATTTAGTGTAAATAAATGGGTCCCTGATGCAAAACTAAATTGCTCATGGGTATAAATATGCATGTCTAGAAGGTACTTTGTTCATAGGATATTAAAAAGTGAAATTGGTACCAAACAGAAAGTTTCCTCTCTGCTGGCTAGTTTTCATAGTACCAGAAGGATTTTATACACTGTTGGCTAGAGAAGAAGGAGAGGAGTAATATGTGGAGGACTTTTTAAGGTGGGATCGGGAGGAGAAGAGGGAGGGGCTGCAATTGAGATGTTAATTAATCAATGGAAAAAATAAGTCATTCACAAAAATATTGAGCTGTATTCCTGTGAACCAAAATAACGACCAGTACGACAAGATATGTCCATGTATGCAGTATTTGGACAAATGTTATAGGCAGTAACCAACCACTTACTGACTAGGTTTAAGGCCTAGTTCACAAGAATAAGTCTTATCAGGTGGAAAAAATCTATTCAAGAACACAAGGGGCTCGAGGAAACCAAGAGTGAATCAACTAATATTGTTAATTGACATAATTTCATACGGTTCTCTGAAGATGTATCACCCTATCCTTAGATTTGTGCAGGTCTGACTTTTTCAGAGATGTTTGTTTGGTTTGGTTAATTTTTGTTTTTTGTTTGTTTGTTTGTTTGTTTGTTTTAGTTTGGTGAACAGCAGGCAATGAGAAAACACAAAGTGCAAAAAGTGTCAATGGAGTGCTAAATACATCTATATCACCATCCTTACAAGGCATGGGAACTATCCCAGAATCCCCCTGGGGTTTGGAATGATCAGAACAAAACGGTGTCTTCAAGACATAGCAGAGTCACTGTAATCATTAGCTCACAGGAGCTATTGTTGCCTACATAAGACCAAGCCAGTCAACATTCTAACATAGATGAGGGAAGTTCTTACAAGCTCCTTGCCCCTAAAAGAAGAGCTATTGACAGCTAATATCTTCTTAGGAAAGATATTATTTTATATAAGATTACAGCACCTGGTAGGTCAACCACACTCCAGTATTATAGTGATGGTCAACGACAGTCTTGGATCTTGTGCCAGCAAAGCCTTTGACACTTGCTTAAGATATATATAGAGCAGTGCCACTAATATTTTTCTGATTAAGTGTAGAATAACAATGAAAAAAATTAATTTCAGACAAACTTTAGACTTCTGTGTAGGGTTATATTTTTCAAATTATATTAAGGATCTGTAATTACTTCAACCTCCCTTCTAGCCCACCACCCACCAGGGGTAGTGTAAAGGAAAGGTTAATAGGGCAAATAGAGGTTAGTAGGGGGATATGGACCTGTTTAGAAATAGTTCTTTGAGTGATTCCAAACATTGTTATCAGGATATCAGCAGTTCAGTTCACACAAATCAGCATTGGTAGCTCCACCCATTTCCAAACACCATTCATGAATCAGCAACTACAGTTCAATCTAGAAGAAACCACAAGGCTGTCAATTAACCCGAGTACACAGAAGAGGCAAGAAGCATCTGGGATGTCATGAGAAGTTCTTTGGTCTCTCTGTCTCTCTGTCTCTCTGTCTCTCTCTCTGTCTCTCTGTCTGTCTCTGTCTTTCTCTCTCTCTCTCTCTCTCTCTCTCTCTCTCTCTCTCTCTCTCTCTTATATACATCCATGAAAAGCAAAGAAGGCAAGGTGAACCAATGTCACAGTGTCATTAGCGAAGAACGACATTAACTAAGCCCAATAAAGACCAGCAAAGAGTGCCAAGGCAAACCAATGCCACAGTATTGTCCACTTTCTGTTAGACTTAAACTCTTTCCAAACATCAAGTGTACTCTCTAGTGTTCATTCCAGCAAAACACCTTTTCCAAGCAACTTCCAGAAAAACACAACATGCCCATTCTCAGCAAAACATTTACCCATGTGTCTGCTTTAGCAAAACATCTTCTTATGAGACAGTTTCCAGAAAAACATCCCATGACACAACTGAGTCTCCAAAGAAGCCAGACATTTCCACTTCACTTACTTCTACTGCAAGCATGCATATTGTTGACAGCATAGTAGAAATAGTAATAAGGGAAGAAAGAATTTTTGAGAGGTGAAAGAATCACAGGACTTTTTTGGAGACTGTAGGTATCTATTAAGTCTTGCTCCAGGCAGTGTTAAGGACCAAAGGTTTGACTGGGTTTCATCCACTTAGGTGTATTTTAAAGGAAGGAATGCATTCAAAGAGGGATGTATAAGAACATACCATGACACAATCCAGCTGAAATAATTTGTGGAGGTAAATAACTGGTAGAAATAAAATGACTCCCTTTCCATTCCCACAAAGCAAATAGGAAAAATTAAATTACTATCAAAATATGAACTGTTACATCCATTATGAACTTAGAATTCCATATATTTGTCTGATTTTTTGGTTTCCCCAAATTCTAAATCAAACTTTAAAAAATTAATGGAAGGAGAGGTAATTCTAAGTCGAGACTAGATAGACTATGGAGTTTTGAGTGAGTATATATTCCTAGATAATTTATTTTATACTCAAGACTCTACTTAACATATCTAGAAAACAAAATTTTAAGGATTTATGAAATATAGTAAAAGCAAATTTCCCATGAACATGTTCAGTATCAACACATGTCAAAGATATTCTGGATAACTTGCTGTCATTACCTGAAATGACTCATTACTATACAGAATACTAAAGACATGTGATGTGCTTACTATTTAGAAATCTAAAATGTAGTAACAACAAATGTAGTCTGTCCTGAAAGCCACTGGAAAATAACAACCGTGAGAAAACCGTATTGCTATCACCCTAGTAGGCTTGTAGGAAGGATTTTATGTACTCATAATCCTCATAAACAAAAAAATAAGTGGAAGCATGATATGCAAGTAGTTGCATATATAAAGATATTGGGCAAAAGCTATCACAAATTATTTTTGTGAAGGACAAAGGAAACATTCCAGTATCTTTAAAATGTGACACCAAAAGATGACTGAAAATGGTAAGGCACAAATCTTTCAGCACAGTACTCTGTGGGTGGGGTGGTAGAAACAAGCAGATTTCTGTGAGTTTGAATCCAGCCTGGCCTACATAGTGTGCTCCAGACCAACCAAGGGTACACAAATAAACCCTACCTCAGCTTGCATTCTGTCTCTCTGTCTGTCTCTCTATCTGTCTCTGTCTCTGTCTCTGTCTCTGTCTCTGTCTCTGTCTCTCTCTCTCTCTCTCTCTCTCTCACACACACACACACACACACACACACACACACACACACACAATAAAACCGTCTATCCACGCATTTTTCTTTGCTAATTGAGCAAATATGTCCAAATGATCTGCTTATGGATTCGCCAGTTGGTTGGAATTGTGAAAACAGAGTTCTGACTGGACCGTAAATTAGTTTGCCAACTCAATCAACTCAGAAAAAAACAAAATGAAAAAAAAAAACTAGTAAAAATTTTCACATGGGTAAGAGGGAAAGTTGCCTTCCACAATCTGCTGTTTTGACATCACAGTCATGTGATGGGCATTTTTTCGGATAGTTTGAACTGTCTTTCTTCTATTGTATCAAAGACTATTTATATAAAATGAGGGGAAGGTAATTTTCTAGTGAAATTATTTTCTGATGTGTGAATCAAACAAAGAAGTTACAGAAAGAGTGTGCATGACTGAAGAGTCTAATGAAATAAACTGAAGAAAGAAACACTTTAAAAATGAAATTAATTTAATTGGGGTTTGTGAGAGCATATGAGGACAAATAGATTGGAGTAACTTGAATACAGAAAGAATTCTGGACCTAAAATTAGAGACATACGGGGCAGAACTGGTGGGGGTATGAGCAGAGTCCTGAGGACAGATACTTTGATGTGTCTACTAGTTTTACATTGTAATAAAAAAGTAACACCATTTATATCCTGAATTGATATTATGTTATTACCCAAAATGAGCTACTTCTGTAGCCATACACTTCCTTGATACTCTCTTATGCTACTGCTGGGAACTGTACAAGAAAAAATAAGTTTACTTGCCTTGGCTTTATTTTAGTTTAAAATCCAATTATTTATGTGGAGATGTACAAGTAGAAACAAGAAAAGTGTTAGGATGCAGAACTTGAACTGATAACAAGTAATTCTAGAAAAACTCATAATAGAGACTAAATAGGGGAGGATTAAAAGGAATCAGATCTCCCTGAGAAAAGTCTTTCTCTTTTAGGTAATTAAATAGTCTTTTAAATTACTTGATTTAAAACCTGAGCTTCCAAGGCTGGGTACTTGCCTTCACATCAACTTGCGTTCATTAACTTTAGAAAATCTTGGTGAAAGCATGCCAAAGAAACAGTTAGTTTACACACCGCTAAACTGAAAGACAGAGAGTGGCTAGGCTGATGCGATCTTCATCATGGAAAATGAACTCTGGACTTGAGTTGTTTGTGAATATTTTGTTTGTCCCTAATCAATCCATTTTCATGGAAAATTCATAAAGCATAGAAATTGCCATTTATCTTAATGCTACAGACTGACAAGTCAATTAAGGAAACTGAATTCTTTTGCCTATTAAATCGAACAGTAAGCACTAATTTCACAATCTTAGGAAATTAGCATCTTTGTCTAATCTCTCCAGTGAACCTGCAGGAAGATTCACAATGAGAGCCAATTTTAAGATATATGTTTCCTGAAACAGTGCTCTACCAATTTTCCTATGATAACAAAACTATATTGATTTTATAACAGACATTAGTTATTAAAACATTTGAGATTTATCAGAAATGGCCTTAAAACCTCTTCATTGTTTTGAATCCCTTTTTGAAACTACATATATGAGAGCAGTTTATGAGACGTCCCATTGAATTTCCCTTGATTGTTTGACTGATGAATAGATTAATTGATTGAGAGATAGCCTACATTTCACATCTGCTCAGTCATTTTTCCTTCTTTCTTTCTTTCTTTTTTTCTTTCTTTCTTTCTTCCTTCCTTCCTTTCTTTCTTTTCTTTCCTTTCTTTCCCTTCTTCCTTCCTTCCTTCTTTTCTTTCCTTATTTCCTTCTTTCTTTTTCTTCTTGAAATAGCACCTTTGTATGTAGCCCAAGCAGGTCTAGAACTTGTACAATATAGGTGTGTGTCACTGTGCTTATATCATATAACTCAATTTTAATTCAGCAAGGCAGGTCTAGGAGCTAAAATTTAAACATGAGCACAAGTTTCTTACATTTCTCAGTTTCTTAGGTACTTACCAGTATTCTAATTACTTTTCTCAGTGCTGTGACAAGACATCCAAAGAAGCAGCTTAAGGAAGAAGCACATTAAGGTATGTTTTGGGTCATGATTATAGTTGCCTTGTATGCATTTTGTAATAGAGAATTCTGAATGGCAAGAGCATGAGGCAGCCGGCCATATCACAGCAGTAGACTGGAAGCAAAAGCGAGAGCAGAAGTAGCACCAGACTATAAGCCTCAAGGTCAGACCCTAAATGTATCCAAACCCTCCCAAACAGCACTACCAGCTGTCAACCAATTGTTCAAATATGGGAACCTGGGGTTAACATTTCAAATTCAAAATATAGTTTCCCAAAAGACTGCATTGGACCACACATCTGCAACAGTTGCCCTGCTTTCTAGTTCCCATATCAACTCTTGGTTTAAACTCTTGGTTTTATCAACTGGGATTGTAGTGAAACAGCACTTGTCCCACTTGTAATGATGTAGTAGAACTCTAGATCAGACATATTTTCACTTTCAAAGTTTTGACCTTTACAAACAAAATCAAATGTTAAATATATTGAAAATATACAGGAGCCTGTTAGATATACAGCAATATCTGTAATTATTTGATATCAAATAAAGCAACATTTAAGAAGCACATCACGTTATGCCAAGCGTACAATTTTGTAATGACCTCTATGAACCAGTAATATTTCATTCACTTAATTAGAGTTAAAATTGTAAAATAATTATTTTGACAGGAATTGGTAGGGGATGTATAGCGAGATTTATTGTCTCATTCAAATAGCATACAGGATATTTAATATATTTGATGCTATAATGGAAATTTTGAGAAATGAAATTCCTGAAAGCAACACTCTATACTCCATCAGAAAGCCTCTCTTTTTAAAACTCTCTTGGATTTCCATGTCTTTGAGTTCAGAAAGGCAGGAGGTTAGGAAATAAAACTGTTACTTAATAGTCCCAACCTCAACCACTTTTGAATGAAGAATTCTGAGCTCAAGTAGAATAAAATGCTGTAACATCATTTAAGTTAGAGGTTTGAAGCTTGGAGATGATGACGCTTTAATGTATTCAGATACATTCTATTATCTTCTGCTCGAGGCTCAGACCTATAGGCTTCTCCATTATACTCTTCATTAAAATCTATCACTAAGACCTTGAAAAGGAGGGCTCTTGTAATGATTTTAAATGAATACATTAAATATGTTCAATGACCCAAGGAAAATGTTCAAGAATGTCTGGAATAGACTGAAATGAATCTTTCACTTACATAGCACTAATGACTCTTCAGAGTTTTAGTGCGCCTCAGCAGCTGTTGATCCACTGGGTATGGATTTATAACACGAAGAACACTGGTAAGTGCCTACTGATGAAGGTGTGCTTAGCACTGCTTAGATGGTAAGCTGAACAATGGAAACCACAAGATAATGCCTGCCTTGGAGGCAGGACAGAATACTCAAATGACATTAGAAAATGAACACAAGAGGTTTGTGTGTGTGTGTGTGTGTGTGTGTGTGTGTGTGTGTGTGTACACACACACACACACACACACACACACACACACACACACACGCAAGCAAGCAAGCAAAAAAGCAAGCAAAATAACCAAAGATTTACTTATTAAAATAAATCCTAAAGTTTAGGAAAGAAAGACGCATTCTTTTTTTTCTTTTTTTCCCTCCATCTTTATTAAATTGGGTATTTCTTATTTACATTTCAATTGTTATTCCCTTTTCTGGTTTCCAGGCAAACATCCCCCTAACCCCTCCCTCTCCACGTCTATATGGGTGTTCCCCCCCCATCCTCCTGCTATTACCGCCCTCTCCCCAACAATCCCGTTCACTGGGGGTTCAGCCTTGGCAAGACCAAGGGCTTCCCCTTCCACTGGTGCTCTTACTAGGGTATTCATTGCTACCTACGCAGTTGGAGCCCAGGGTCAGTCCACTTATAGTCTTTGGGTAGTGGCTTAGTCGCTGGAAGCTCCGGTTGGATGGCATTGTTGTTCATATGGGGTCTTAAGCCCTTTCAAGATTTTCAGTCCTTTCTCTGATTCCTTCAACAGGGGTCCCGTTCTCCGTTCAGTGGTTTGCTGCTGGCAATCGCCTATGTATTTGCCATATTCTGTCTGTGTCTCTCAGGAGAGATCTACATCCGGTTCCTGTCAGCTTGGACTTCTTTCCTTCATCCATCTTATCTAGTTTGGTGGCTGTATATGTATGGGCCACATGTGGGGCAGGCTCTGAATGGGTGTTCCTTCAGCCTCTGTTCTAAACTTTGCCTCCCTATTTCCTCTCAAGGGTATTCTTGTTCCCCTTTTAAGGAAGGAGTGAAAGATTCGCATTTTGGTCATCCTTCTTGAGTTTCATGTGTTCTGTGCATCTAGGGTAATTTGAGCATTTGGGCTAATATCCACTTATCAATGAGTGCATCCCATGTTTGTTTTTCTGTAATTTGTTTACCTCACTCAGGATAATATTTCCAGTTCCATCCATTTGCCTATGATGTTATTAAATTCATATTAAATTGTTTTTGATAGCGAGTAGTAATCCATTGTGTAGATGTACCACATTTTCTGTATCCATTCCTTTGTTGAAGGGCATCTGGTTTCTTTCCAGCTTCTGGTTATTACAAATAAGGCTGTTATGAACATAGTAAAGCATGTGTCTTTGTTATTTGTTAGAGCATCTTTTGGGTGTAAGCCCAAGAGAAGTATATCTGGGTCCTCAGTTAGTGCAATGTCCAATTTTCTGAGGAACCTCCAGACTGATTTCCAGAATGGTTGTACCAGTCTGCAATTCCACCAAAAATGGAGGAGTGTTCCTTTCTCCACATCCTCGCCAGCATCTGCTGTAGAGGGAGATTTTCATCTTAGCCATTCTGACTAGTGTGAGCTGGGATCTCAGGGTTGTTTTGATTTGCATTTCCCTTATGACTAAAGATGTTGAACATTTCTTTAGGTGTTTCTCAGACATTTGGCAATCCTCAGCTGTGAATTCTTTGTTTAGTTCTGAATCCCATTTTTTAACAGGGTTATTTGTCTCCCTCCAGTCTAACTTCTTGAGTTCTTTGTATATTTTGGATAAAAGCCCTTTATCTGTTGTAAGATTGGTAAAGATCTTTTCCCAATCTGTTGGTTGCCGTTTTGTCCTAACAATAGTGTTCTTTGCCTTACAGAAGCTTTGCAGTTTTATTAGATCCCATTTGTCGATTCTTGATCTTAGAGCATAAGTCATTGGAGTTTTGTTCAGGAAATTTTCTCCAGTGTCCATGTGTTCCAGATGCTTCCCCACTTTTTCTTCTATTAGTTTGAGTGTGTCTGGTTTGATGTGGAGGTCCTTGATCCACTTGGACTTAAGCTTTGTACAGGGTGATAACCATGGATCGATCTGCATTGTTCTACATGCTGACATCCAGTTGAACCAGCATCATTTGCTGAAAAGGCTATCATTTTTCCATTGATGGTTTTTGCTCCTTTGTCAAAAATCAAGTGACCATAGGTGTGTGGGTTCATTTCTGGGTCTTCAATTCTATTCCACTGGTCTATCTGCATGTCTCTGTACCAATACCATGCAGTTTTTATCACTATTGCTCTGTAATACTGCTTGAGTTCAGGGATGGTGATTCCTCCAGAAATCCTTTTATTGTTGAGGATAGTTTTAGCTATCCTGGGTTTTTTGTTATTCCAGATGAATTTGCAAATTGTTCTGTCTAATTCTATGAAAAATTGGATTGGAATTTTGATGGGGATTGCATTGAATCTGTAGATCGCTTTTGGTAAAATGGCCATTTTTACTATATTAATCCTGCCAATCCATGAACATGGGCGATCTTTCCATCTTCTGAGATCTCCTTCAATTTCTTTCTTCAGAAGCTTGAAGTTCTTGTCATACAGATCTTTCACTTGCTTGGTTAAAGTCACACAGAGGTATTTTATATTATTTGGGACTATTTTAAATGGTATCGTTTCCCTAATTTCTTTCTTGGTTTGTTTCTTCTTTGCATAGAGGAAGGCTACTGATTTATTTGCATTAATTTTATACCCAGCCACTTTGCTGAAGGTGTTTATCAGGTTTTATAGTTCTCTGGTGGAACTTTTGGGGTCACTTAAATATACTATCATATCATCTGTAGTGATATTTTGACTTCTTCTTTTCCAATACGTATCCCCTTGATCTCCTTTAGTTTTCTGATTGCTCTGGCTAGAACTTCAAGAACTACATTGAATAAGTAGGGAGAGAGTGGGCAGGCTTGACTAGTGTCTGATTTTAGTGGGATTGCTTCAAGTTTCTCTCCATTTAGTTTAGTATTAGATACTGGCTTGCTGCATGGCTTTTACTATGTTTAACTATGGGACTTGAATTCCTGTTTCAGGACTTTTATCATGAAAGGCTGTTGAATTTTGTCAAATGTTTGCTCAGCATCTAATGAAATGATCATATGGTTTGTATCAGAAAGACGTATTCTTATTAATTTATAAAAGATCATATTATGATTAAAAGTAGGCTAATACAAATTCTTATTTATGAACATCTAAATAAGAAAGATTGAGACAAAGGGGCCATGAAAAAGAGAAACAGCATTTATTTCTGCAACCATATATTTTTCAAGTATTAGTTGTTAATTTAGTACCAAACCTCAATTTATTATTATTATCCCAATTTTCATGAGACTGAGAGATTACTCATTTGTATGTAACATCTCAAAATTCAGGACTTTTCTTCCTAATTATTTGATTTTGAATCTTCCATAGTATGAAGACATATTTGGCATATATTGTGTGCAAAGTATGCTCATTGTTTATCCTAATTAATTAAAAACAGTAGTACTTATGATTTTAAAGCTTTGTTCATCTTCATTAACTTCTGAGCAGATTTATGAGAATAAAACAGAACAGGAACACATTACTTACTTAGGTACAATAGTAGTAACAAATATTTTCTATTGTCCTTCATGAAGTTTCTTTACTAATCTTTCAGTTTGTCAGTCATGATCCAAAATAATAATATGAACCCAATGATCTGAAATAACTTCTATAGAAATAACTACCTGAGTTAGCTGACAGCAAATAATCTCCCTCATTTACATGAGAATATGATCCAATGTGTGTGTGTACCTGGAACCTATGACAAAGGTAAACATTACCTATAATATTTTCATTCCTATATGTATATACTGATAGATTTTATTTATTAATTATGCACAGAAAGATATTATTCAACAACTAATGAAACAAGCAATTCTAGCAATATATAAAACAAACTGTCATTCTATAATATACTCCTCCTCTTTGTGATGTTGCAACATGATATAATATCTGGGTGATGAGGTGAAATGTGATTTATGACACATTTTCTCTGACATAATGGGAGGCTTTTGAAAGAACTGGCTCAATCATTTCAAAACTTGTATGCTTGATCTGAAAATAGAGATAATTACAAAGTGATTTCCAGACAGATAGGTAAGCACTATGGATAGTCTGGAGTTCCATGTTGTGTCATAGGATGTTCTATAGCAAGGAGTGATTCATGTCACAGATGGACAGAATAAGAAGTTATCATATGTCATCACACAACTCAAACTTGCCATTTAATATTTACAGATCAGATCTGAATATGAGGGTCTGCACCTAAAGAATGCACAGATAAAAAAGAGGGCTCCGAGTCCACTATGTATTTATTGTTCCAGTATAGATAAGATGGCATAATTGTTTTAATGGTATACTTAGCCCACAGAGTTGGAGGCTTAAAATTCAGGACAGGGCAACATTCACAGTGTGATGATACCTTCAGGCATGACCACTTGCATCAGGGAGAGAGTCACATGGTAAACCAGAAAATGAAAATCTGGAGAGGGTCCAATTCATCCACTTAGCAGTACATAACTTTTTCTTGGTGGAACTACTGTTCTTATCAGAACTGATTAAGGATGAAGGACATTAATCTCATGAAAGTGGACCCATTTGACTTAATTAGTTTCACAGGACACTTCTTTAAGTTCTTGAACTCAACATCAATACACTAGATAATAAGCTTCTATTATGTGAACCTTTGGGGAAAAGCATATCAGAATTATAGAGTAGGATGAGGGCTCTGTATTTAAGTTCTGAAGTGGAAGTTTCTGGTTGTGTCATGTGAAGCAGACTCATGTGATATTTGGCCAAAACAAGACTTGTGAGAGGACATGTGATTTTTGCAGAGTATAAAAAGGACTCAAGAGACAGTGATGGGACTCTTGCATAGCTAGCTGTACAGCTCTTCATTGAACTCTTGTCTTGGCTTCTTTACTTCATTGAGAGAGGCAGAGCATAGAACTCTTGCTATTCCCACTGGACCTGGGCAGTCCTGCTGACTTGTGTCAACTCAGCAGAGGCCTGGTGGTTTCCAATGGGACATGCTGTCTTTTCTGAATTGAATTTGAGGATATTTTAAACTGGTCTGTTGGTATCTTGACACTCCTGAACTGTACTGCTGGAATCCTGACAGAGATTGGCATCCCCTCCAAAAACTACTTCTAAACAGGTTCACATTCCCTTGTGCTTTTTATCTTCTCTTCTCCCCATCCTTTAGACAGTGAGCTAGAAAAGGGGTCAAAGTATTTGGGAATCCTTACTAAACTAGGTTTTGAAAAAAATCTATGCCTAAAAGCACCATACTAATCCTATGATAAAAGTATGATTATCATAGCTGTTACACTGGAACTCCAGCTTTGATTAATTGGATGGCTTTGTATAGAGCCTCAAAGAACTCATACTAGAGTATTCTGACCTGTGAACATCCATACACAATCATCAGACTGCACCCAGTCATTAAATATTTTGACAGAATATGGGATAAAGGTAGTGAAAGGGGATAGGAACATGATTGTTCTATAAAGAATGATCAGAATGTTTATTGGCAAAGGGATAAAACAGCAAAGAGAAGAGAAAATAAGTGAAAATGGAGCTATATATATATCCCCATATTTGAAATAAAAGCATCTTTATATAAATCAGCATTTGTTGCCACTTTTATTCTTACATCAGACTGACTGGAACATGAGACATGAGACTAAAAGTACCCATCTTGGTTAATATCAGGACTGAAGACTGTCATATGAGTCAACATAAAGTTAAGGAAAATTTCCACAAATATGTGGTTCTACTGTTTGCTTCAAAAAATTCCAGAAACCCAATTTATTTTAAGGTTATATAAGAGTTTTGTTGAATAATAAGAATGTAAATTGCCCTTCTCAAAGTACTTTAACAGAGCTAAAACCTCACTACTGCACATATATTACTTATCAAAATTCATTTATTACACACCCTCTTATCAACAGATCTGTGATGGTCCTGTCCTGGTTCAATAAAATCCTCGTACTGAAATCCCTCTTTCAATTGCTTGATGTTCTATTCCCAGATCCTAAAACCCTAATCACTGATAATGGTATTTTACATGCAAGATAAACCAAAGCCCAAATCAAATACAGGTTAACCCATCTAAACTCAGTTTCATAGATCTAACTGAACTCTTGCTTTATTCTGTAGAGTACAAGAATCTATTTCGTTTAGGCATGATGACATGTACTCTCCACACTAAAGAGACCGAAAGAAGATGATGAAAGTTTGAGGAGTTTGAGGTCATCCATAGCTATGCAAGATCCTGTCTCAATAAAACACAAACAACAAGAAAAAGTAAGTTATGTTACATAAAGAAGACCAGGTTACTTAGAGGACTACACAGCTATAATACCATGTATTAGAAACTAGCAGAGAATGTGTAAAAACAGAGAAGGAAGGGGGAGGAAAATAGAAAGAGAAAGAAAATCTAGGGAGGAGACAGAATTCAGAGATTTATTTTATTTTATTTTATTTTTTTTTATTAACTTGAGTATTTCTTATTTACATTTCGAATGTTATTCCCTTTCCCTGTTTCCGGGCAAACATCCCCCTAATCCCTCCCCCTCCCCTTCTTTATGGGTGTTCCCCTCTCCACCCTCCTCCCATTGCCGCCCTCCCCCCAACAATCACGTTCACTGGGGGTTCAGTCTTAGCAGGACCAAGGGCTTGCCTTCCACTGGTGATCTTACTAGGATATTCATTGCTACCTATGAGGTCAGAGTCCAGGGTCAGTTCATGTATAGTCTTTAGGTAGTGGCTTAGTCCCTGGAAGCTCTGCTTGCTTGGCATTGTTGTTCATAAGGGGTCTTGAGCCCCTTCAAGCTCTTCCAGTTCTTTCTGATTCCTTCAACGGGGGTCCTATTCTCAGTTCAGTGGTTTGCTGCTGGCATTCGCCCCTGTATTTGTTGTATTCTAGCTGTGTCTCTCAGGAGAGATCTACATCCGGCTCCTGTCTGCCTGCACTTCTTTGCTTCATCCATCTTGTCTAATTGGGTGGCTGTATATGGATGGGCCACATGTGGGGCAGGCTCTGAATGGGTGTTCCTTCTGTCTCTGTTTTAATCTTTGCCTCTCTAATCCCTGCCAAGGGTATTCTTGTTCCCCCTTTTAAAGAAGGAGTGAAGCATTCGAATTTTGGGCATGCTTCTTGAGTTTCATGTGTTCTGTGCATCTAGGGTAATTCAAGCATTTGGGCTAATATCCACCTATCAATGAGTGCATACCATGTGTGTTTTTCTGTGATTGGGTTACCACACTCAGGATGATATTTTCCAGTTCCCTCCATTTGCCTATGAATTTCATAAAATCATTGTTTTTGACAGCTGAGTAATATTCCATTGTGTAGATGTACCACATTTTCTAAATCCATTCCTCTGTTGAAGGGCATCTGGGTTCTTTCCAGCTTTTGGCTATTATTAAAAAGGCTGCTATGAACATAGTGGAGCATGTGTCTTTGTTATATGTTGGGGCATCGTTTGATATGCCCAAGAGAGGTATAGCTGGGTCCTCAGGTGGTTCAATGTCCAATTTTCTGAGGAACCTCCAGGCTGATTTCCAGAATGGTTGCACCAGTTTGCAGTCCAACCAGCAATGGAGGAGTGTTCCTCTTTCTCCACATCCTTGCCAGCATTTGCTGTCACCTGAGTTTTTGATCTTAGCCATTCTGATTGGTGTGAGGTGAAATCTCAGGGTTGTTTTGATTTGCATTTCCCTTATGACTAAAGATGTTGAACATTTCTTTAGGTGTTTCTCAGACATTCGGCATTCCTCAGCTGTGAATTCTTTGTTTAGCTCTGAACCCCATTTTTAATAGGGTTATTTGTCTGCCTGCGGTCTAACTTCTTGAGTTCTTTGTTTATTTTGGATATAAGCCCTTTATCTGTTGTAAGATTGGTAAAGATCTTTTCCCAATCTTTCTTCTTCTTCTTCTTCTTCTTCTTCTTCTTCTTCTTCTTCTTCTTCTTCTTCTTCTTCTTCTTCTTCTTCTTCTTCTTCTTCTTCTTCTTCTTCTTCTTCTTCTTCTTCTTCTTCTTCTTCTTCTTCTTCTTCTTCTTCTTCTTCTTCTTCTTCTTCTTTCTTCTTTCTTCTTCTTTTTTTTTTTTCGGAGCTGGGGACCGAACCCAGGGCCTTGCGCTTGCTATGCAAGCACTCTTCCACTGTGCTAAATCCCCAACCCCTTTTCCCAATCTTTTGTTTGCTGTTCTGTCCTAACAACAGTGTCCTTTGCCTTACAGAAGCTTTGCAGTTTTATGAGATCCCATTTGTCGATTCTACATCTTAGAGCTTAGGCCATTGGTGTTTTGTTCAGGAAATTTTTCCCAGTACCCATGTGTTCCAGATGCTTCCCTATTTTTTCTTCTATCAGTTTCAGTGTATATGATTTGATGTGGAGGCCCTTGATCCACTTGGACTTAAGCTTTGTACAGGGTGATAAGCATGGATCTATCTGCATTCTTCTACATGCTGACCTCCAGTTGAACCAGCACCATTTGCTGAAAATGCTATCTTTTTTCCATTGGATGCTTGTGGCTCCTTTGTCAAAAATCAAGTGACCATAGGTGTGTGGGTTTATTTCTGGGTCTTCAATTCTATTCCACTGGTCTATGTGTCTGTCTCGGTAGCGATACCATGCAGTTTTTATCAATATTGCTCTGTAATACTGCTCAGAGTTCAGGGATGGTGATTTCCCCAGAAGTCCTTGTATTGTTGAGGATAGTTTAAGATATCCTGAGTTTTTTGTTATTCCAGATGAATTTGCAAATTGTTCTGTCTAACTCTCTGAAAAGTTGAATTGATATTTTGATGGGGATTGCATTGAATCTGTAGATAGCTTTTGGTAAATGGTCCTTTTTACTATGTTAATCCTGCCAATCCATGAGCATGGGCGATCTTTCCATCTTCTGAGGTCTTCAATTTCTTTCTTCAGGGGCTTGAAGTTCTTATCTTACAGATCTTTTACTTGCTTGGTTAAATTCACACCGAGGTACTTTATATTATTTGGGTCTATTATGAAGGGTGTCGTTTCCCTAATTTCTTTCTCGGCTTGGTTCTCTTTTGTGTAGAGGAAGGCTACTGATTTGAGTTAATTTTATACCCAGCCAATTTGTTGAAGTTGTTTATCAGGTTTAGTAGTTCTCTGGTGGAACTTTTGGGATCAATTAAATATACTATCATATCATCTGCAAATAGTGATATTTTGACTTCTTCTTTTCAAATCTGTATCCCCTTGACCTCCTTTTGTTGTCTGATTGCTCTTGCTAGAACTTCAAGAACTGTATTTAATAAGTAGGGAGAGAGTGGGCAACTTGTCTAGTGTCTGATTTTAGTAGGATTGCTTCAAGTTTCTCTCCATTTAGTTTAGTATTAGCTACTGGCTTGCTGCACATGGCTTTTACTATGTTTAGGTATGGGCCTTGAATTCCTATTCTTTCCAGGACTTTTATCATGAAGGGGTGTTGAATTTTGTCAAATGCTTTCTCAGCATCTAATGAAATGATCATGTGGTTTGTTCTTTCAGTTTGTTTATATAATGGATTACTTTGATGGTTTTCCGTATATTAAACCATCCCTGCATGCCTGAGATGAAGCCTACTTGATCATGGTGGATGATTGTTTTGATGTGCTCTTGGATTCGGTTTGCCAGAATTTTATTGAGTATTTTTGCATCGATATTCATAAGGGAAATTGGTCTGAAATTCTCTTTCTTTGTTCGGTTTTTGTGTGGTTTAGGTAAAAGAGTAATTGTGGCTTCATAGAAGGAATTCGGTAGCTCTCTATCCGTTTCAATTTTGTGGAATAGTTTGGATAGTATTGGTATGAGGTCTTCTATGAAGGTCTGATAGAATTCTGCACTGAACTCCTCTGGACCTGGGCACTTTTTGGTTGGGAGATCTTTAATGACTGCTTCTATTTCCTTAGGACTTATGGGGTTTTTTAAATGGTTTATCTGTTCCTGATTTAACTTTGGTACCTGGTATCTGTCTAGGAAATTGTCCATTTCCTGCATATTTTCAAGTTTTGTTGAATATAGGCTTTTGTAATAGGATCTGATGATTTATTGAATTTCCTATGATTCTGTAGTTATGTCTCCCTTTTCATTTCTGATTTTGTTAATTTGAACACACTTTCCGTGTCCTCACATTAGTCTGGCTAAGGGTTTATCTATCTTGTTGATTTTCTCAAAGAACCAACTTTTGGTTCTGTTGATTCTTTCTATGGTCCTTTTTGTTTCTACTTTGTTGATTTTCGCTCTGAGTTTGATTATTTCCTGCCTTCTACTCCTCCTGGGTGTATTTGCTTCTTTTTGTTCTAGAGCTTTTAGGTGTGCTGTCAAGCTACTGATATATGCTCTCTCCTGTTTCTTTCTGCAGGCACTCAGAGCTATGAGTTTTCCTCTTAGCACAGCTTTCATTGTGTCCCATAAGTTTGGGTATGTTGTACCTTCATTTTCATTAAAGTCTAAGAAGTCTTTAATTTCTTTCTTTATCTCTTCCTTGACCAGGTTAACATTGAGTAGAGCATTGCTCAACTTCCATGTATATGTGGGCATTCTTCCCTTATTGTTATTGAAGACCAGCTTTAGCCCGTGGTGGTTTGATAGGACACGTGGGATTATTTCTATCTTTCTGTATCTTTTGAGGCCTATTTTATGACCAATTATATGGTCAGTTTTGGAGAAAGTACCATGAGGTGGTGAGAAGAAGGTATATCCTTTTGTTTTAAATTTGAATGTTCTATAAATATCTGTTAAGTCCATTTGGTTCTCTGTTTAATTTCTGTTTCCATGATCTGTCCATTAATGAGAGTGGGGTGTTGAAATCTCCTACTATTATTGTGTGAGGTACAATGTATGCTTTGAGCTTTAGTAAGGTTCTTTTATGTTTGAAGTTGCCCTTGTATGTAGAGCGTAGATATATAGGACTGGGAGTTCATCTTGGTGGATTTTTCCTTTGTTGAATATGAAGTGTCCTTCCTTATCTTTTTTGATGACTTTTATTTGAAAATCGATTTTATTCGATATTAGAATGGCTACTCCAGCTTGCTTTTTCAGACCATTTGCTTGGAAATTTGTTATCCAGACTTTCACTCTGAGGTCGTGTCTGTCTTTGTCTCTGAGGTATGTTTCCTGTAGGCAGCAGAATGCAGGGTCCTCATTGCGTATCCAGTTTATTAATCTATGTCTTTTTAATGGAGAGTCTCAACCATTGATGTTGAGAGATATTAAGGAATAGTGATTATTGCTTCCTGTTATATTCATATTTGATGTGAGATTATGTTTGTGTGCTTTTTTTTCTCTTTTTTTTTTTTTTGCCAAGACGATTAGTTTCTTGCTTTTTCTAGGGTGTAGCTTGCCTCCTTATGTTGGGCTTTACCATTTATTATCCTTTGTAGCACTGGATTTGTAGAAAGATATTTTGTAAATTTGGTTTTGTCATGGAATATCTTTTTTCTCTATCAATGTTAATTGAGAGTTCTGCAGGATACAGTAACCTGGGCTGGCATTTGTGTTCTCTTAGGGTCTGTATGACATCTGTCCAGGATCTTCTGGCTTTCATAGTCCTGGTGAAAAGTCTGGTGTGATACTGATAGGTCTGCCTTTATATGTTACCTGACCTTTTTCCCTTACTGCTTTTAATATTCTTTTTTTATTTAGTGCATTTGCTGTTTTGACTTATGTGATGGGAGGAGTTTCTTTTCTTGTCCAATCTATTTGGAGTTTTGTAGGCTTCCTGTATGTTTATGGGCATCTCTTTCTTTAGGTTAGGGAAGTTTTCTTTTATGATGTTGTTGAAGATATTTACTGCTCCTTTGACCTGGAAGTCTTCACTCTCTTCTATACCTATTATCCTTAGGTTTGATCTTCTCATTGAGTCCTGGATTTCCTGTACGTTTTGGGCCAGTAGCTTTTTCAGTTTTACATTATCTTTGACAGTTGTGTCAATGATTTCTATGGAATCTTCTGCTCCTGAGATTTTTTCTTCTATCTCTTGTATTCTGTTTGTGATGCTTGTACCTACGGTTCCTTGTCTCTTCCTTTGGTTTTCTATATCCAATGTTGTTTCCCTGTATCCTTTATTTATTGCTTCTATTTCCATTTTTAATTCCTTCAACTGTTTGTTTGTGTTTTCCTGGAATTCTTTCAGGGATTTTTGTGATTCCTCTCTATAGGCTTCTACTTGTTTATTTATGTTTTCCTGCATTTCTCTAAGGGAGTTCTTCATGTCTTTCTTGAAGTCCTCCAGCAACATGATCAAATGTGATTTTAAATCTAGATCATGCTTTTCTGGTGTGTTTGGATATTCAGTGTTTGCTTTGGTGGGAGAATTGGGCTCCGATGATGCCATGCAGTCTTGGTTTCTGTTGTTTGAGTTCCTGTGCTTGCCTCTCACCACTAGGTTGTCTCTGGTGTTACCTTGTTCTGTTATTTCTGACAGTGGCTAGGCCGTCCTATAGTCTTGTGTGTCAGGAGTGCTGTAGACCTGTTTTCCTGTTTTCTTTCAGATAGTTATGGGAACAGAGTGTTCTGCTTTTAGGCGTGTAGTCTTTCCTGTCTACTGTTCTTCAGCTGTTTCTGTGGGCCTGTTTCTTGAGTCCACCAGGCTGGTCGCTTGGAGCAGAAAAGTTGGTCTTACCTGTGATCCCACAGCTCAAGTTGTTCATGGGGGGCTGCTTTTGAACTCTCGGTGAGGGAAGCAACCAGGAGGGTCTGCACCAACTTTTCCTGGAGCCCCGGTGCACTGGGGTCCCAGATGGCGTTAGGTGTTTCCCTCTGGAGTCAGAAATGTGGGCAGAGTGTAGTCTCTTCTGGCTTGCCAGGCGTGTCTGCCCCTCTGAAGGTTTAGCTCTACCTCCCACAGGATTTTGGTGCAAAGAACTGTTGACCGATTTCCACTGCAGATTCTTTAAAGCTGGAATTACCCTAAGAACTAGAAGACCATTCCAGAGCAATGATTTTGTTAATTTGTTGTTTTACTTGTTAATAAGTAAGTTGGGGTGATAAAATTGAAATGTAGTAAACTATAAATGTATAAATATAAAGCTTGATAGCATTTAAAATAAATATATATCTAATCGACCATGACCAGACTCAAAAACAAAATATGTATCTTGTATCTTGTCCCTCATCACCACTTGTTTAAACATGTTCTTAACCCTTCTTTCCTTCTCTACTCCATAAGCCATTCCCATCCTCAGAAGGCTGCTGATTTGTTTTTTCAATATATAATCCATCTTTCATTTCATAGATGTTAGCATTAATGAAATAATTCAATAAGTGGATTTGCATGGTCCGTGTTCTTCAACTCAGCACATGTATTTTGAAAGGATTTTTAGTTAAATATATGAATTCAGAATTTACTCTTTTAAGGTTGTTGTTGTTGTTGATGATGATGATGATGATGATAAGAAAGAGTCTCTCATATAGAGATATAACCAAGAACTTCACCTTTTTGCATGATGGTGGGCATTTGTATCTTGCTCTACTTTTGTCATTGCAGTAAAGTAGCTATAACCCTTGATAGGCAATTTTCTGAACAACAAACTTTTCTTTTTATAATAACCAAGATACAGTGATGGTTTATAATAGTTGCATGAATCGGTGTCAAATGACTTGACAAATATGTTGTACCACTTTGTACCAGGTTAAAGGCCCTTTGGCGCTTCTCTTTATAAGAATACACTCAAGCAAATGTTTATTTAGCATAACAATCACACACTCAAAAGAGAAATTTCAGTCAATAGCCACAAACCTGAGTAGCTGCATATTAGGCTCTATATTGTAGATTTTTTTTATATATTTTTTTATTA